>NW_009210951.1:0-60819 GCF_000690835.1 Fulmarus glacialis
CCCGCGCCTGCCGCCTCAGGGCGGGGCGCGCGGGCGAACCAGCGGTTGTCCGCTCCCCCAGAGCGGCTGAGCTCCTCCCGCCTGGCGTTTCGCGGTGCCGAGGCTGCCCCTCACTGGTATGTTGTCAGTGGGTAGCTACGCGAGTTGTGGAGCCTTCTCAACAAATGCTTGACTGTGTTCTTTTTTGTTTCTTTTCTTTTTTTTTCTTTTTTTTTAAACAGAAGTCTAGGATACTACAGTCTTTCCGTGGTGTTAGGGGCTCTTTTAGGGGAGGGAAAAAAACCCGATATTACAGTTCTTATGGTCTATAAGAAAGCCCTAAAAGCTGTGCTCCCTTCCTCCCTGCCATCAAGATTCAGAAGCTAGAAGATACATGTAAGCAGCTAAACAGACAGACTCTTGCTAATCAAAAGCAAAGCACTGCAAAAAAATGTAGCAAAAAATACTGTAACCCAATTGCAGCTGGCTTTCAGAGAGGCATCTCTAATACCAATGTTTATACAGGGCTCTTCAGGTAATGATGAGAAATTTTATGAAGCAGGGTGCGTTATTAGTTAACTTACAAATGAACTGATGCAGTATTTCCAAACAGCTTTTCAATTTACCTGCTCGTCAAAAGAAAAAGTCATTATTCAGTGTAGTTTTCATTAGAAGTTAACTTACAGTTTTGGTAATGACCACAGTAGAAGAATCTTTCAAGAGTTATTTAAAAAGGGAGTTAAGGTTAACGAGTTAATTTAGAAGTTTGAGCGCTAGCCCATCTGTCACGCTGAATTATGGGTTATTGGCAGGTGCTGAAGGCTTGCATATAGAATCCTGTATGTTAGGATTGTATCCATGCCCCTGCTATCGCTGCTTTGAAACCCTGATGTCCAAGCATTGCCCTCATCTAGGAGAAGGTTTTTAGCAACTGTGCTGGAAGCTAGCAAGCAATATGACAGAAAGCTAGGACAACCAAATTAAACTAAGCAGTATGGTTAATTTACACTACGTTAGCAAAACCTTCCTTTGGGTTATCTTCATCCCTATGTCATTTATTCTAAACTAGTGATGCAGAAGTAGTTAGGTTTACTGCTTCTTTTTTTCAGTGGCTAGATATTATAATGATTTCTCATCTCCTTTCAGATGCTTTCTTGGATAGTTCTTAAATGTAACAGTTTTCCTTGATAGCAATGGGATCACACAGCCACGCCCTAGTGAGCAAGTTCACTTCTGCAGCTATCCTAAAGAGGTGAGAAGTTGACACTGGCTCTGATATTACGTGTTGCGTAGTGATTCTTGGGTTTAAAGTAATGTCAGATTTGTGTTGTAATGGATGCCTGCTCTGATACTGCGTTATATGCCACCAGCATACCAACTTGATCACGTAAGTAAAGTCTGTGGAATACATACAACTCTTTGATAATTATTCTAATCTTTGCTACATGATGACTTCTAAATTACTTCCTGAAGTACCTTCCCCAGTGTTTTCACAAGACTCGCTTAGATCAGAATTATGTATTCTCAGTTCCTGACCTGAACTTTTCGGCATTATACAGTTGTAGCAAAGTATAGTAGATAAGTTTAAAACAGTATTTACTTTATTCCAACTTTTATTCGACTGAAGCAAATTGTAGGTATGGGAAGTATTTATGGAACTATGAGGCAAATGGTTCACTCTGAATAATTACTCTTGAGATAATTAAAAATGAGTTCTTGGTATAGTAAAGGACAAATCATGAAAAACAGTTTCTTCCTTTTGCCATTTCCTTCACATTCAAGTAACAACAAAATGTACTTCCTCAAAGCTGGGGCTTTGGTGTGCTATTTGTGCTCCCTCCCTGGGAGGCTTATGCTGTATCTGAGACAGTAGGAAACTTGCACTGATAAATAGCCTAGCTGAGGTAAACAGTATAGTTGAGGAAAACCTTCAGTAGTATATGCAGCTGTAGGGCACTCCCAAATTACAAGACCACAAATAAGCAAACCTTTTGGTGCTAATGTGGAGGAGGGCCACTACAACTCCCTGCTCATTGCTCTTTGTTTCCCCACCCCATTAATCTTAATGAAGCCAAGTTTGTTCTTTTGTTAGCTGAAAGGATCCTACTAAAGCAGTAACCGTTTTCTGCTTTGCAAAGCAGAAAAATTGAAATAGAGACACATCCAAAATACTTTCAAAATAGTTGTGAATAATCTAAATATCTTAATTCAAACAGTAACACAGTTCAGACTATCTTTCAATTAAAGGATTTAGTGACTAAAGCAATTTTATACAAGTTGCAGGTAACTTAGTCCAAACCTCAGATCTCACATCTTTCTTACTCTCCTCTTCTCTTTTGTGCCCCCAGTTCTACAACTTTTTCGGCACCAAATAGAAGAACAAACATCGCTTTGCTTCCAAATTCACATGGAAATTCCTGAGAACTACCTTTGAAACTGGAGTTAAGCCTGCCTAGGTTAAGTTTGTTACAGTTACACATGGTTCCAGACAGAAGTAAAAGCTGAATATCTTTATCAAATCAAGTATGAAAAGGTCTTTAAGATCTTACACAGGCAGTTGTCAGCCGCTCAAGTACAGATGAAAAACTGGATTCATGGATCCAGGTTTCTGCTACCAGCAGCTGTAGTGTGCTGTTGTCAGCAGCAACCAGTCTGCTTAACCTGCAGACAGTGACTCCCATTTTCCTGCACACATAAAACAGATTAAGGGAAACCCAGATAGAAGATGAAATTTCTTCCCAATTTCAATGAAATTCCTGCATTTATCTCAGCAGCTCATCTGTTTTATGAAGGAAAGCAAGAAAATATTACTAATGTTCTTTTCTACAGATACCTTAATGTGTTGCTCCTTTTCAGTTTGTTGTACATCCAAATTCTTATTGATGGGCTTAGTAAACGTTTAATTAGACATACTAAAGGATCACTGATCATTCTGTCTAAGGATTGCTCAGTTATGCTTCCAAAGGTTTTCTCTTATTAAGTGAAAGAACAGCAGATGTTATGATTCTTCCTCACTACCTCCATTTTCTCATCATTGGTAAATTATAACCATACAGGATCAACACTTTCTTTGCCTTGCAAAGGAATAAACTGGCAAATTAAAATAAAGGAAGAAGAATTTCTGTCTAGTTGATAACAAAATAGAAAAGCAGAGGTTGTGCCAAATGGTGTAGTTAAAATAAATGGCACAGCCATATACAGTAAGAGCCTCATATAATTGAAAGGATATATAAAAGAATAAATTCAAGCTGTTTACTCAAAAATGCAACAAACATTTTAAAAAATCCGTCTTAGAGACGATCTTGATCTGCCCTTAAGTAGTCACTATCTAAATACGTTTCTGAAATTATTTTTAGACCCTCCAATTCACATAGAGAGTACTGAAAACTGATTTGAGATGTTCTGCATAACTCTTTCATGATTCTGTCATTTGAAGTTAAATGTTTTATCAGTAAGAGATACCATGGCACAGTATTCTATTCATGTAGTTGTAATGGTTTGTTTATCACTGTTCAAGCATAGATATCAAATATATAGAAAAAATAGGCTGAACTGAGAAAGCAGTTGATTTCAGAATATCAGTTAACAAACCAGGAGCAAAAAAGCATGAAATAGTTATAGATGTGCAAGATTTCAGAGTTATGAAAGGGGAAATGTCAGACAATAATGCTAAAAGGCATTAATTAGACAGTCCAGCCTTTTCCAGTAATTCTCAAAGATTTGGGGACTCCAAGAAGATGATCAAGTTGACTTCACAGAAGGTGACTACAGCTGTCGTGTTAGCAGAAATTAAATGGAGCACACTGCAGTGCCTCTAATTGTGCTGTATTGTTGGAAATCAGTCAGGTAAGGGAATTAAAGTAGAGAATGAAAGAAGCGGAGAAAGCAACGTTTAGTGAAGACTAAGGCAATGGGGTAGGTATTGGAATTATTGCCTGCAAGTTCTGTTCTGTCACTGCTATGAAAACATATTTTTTAGTTATAATATGATTTAATTGTATACTTCCATTTATTAGTGTCCACAGTGGGAAATTAATTTTCCAGTCTAACTTTATGCCGTGGCTTCTGACACCCTCACTGTGGAGCCTACATGAAGAGTGAAAAACTTGAGTCAGGAATGTTTTTTTTGCAAGAGAGAAAAACCTATGCCTTTTTCATCATAAGGCAGCTGTCCTTTGTGTAAAGAAAAGAGAATTGATTATACTAACTGTCCTGCTGTCAGCAAGGAAGGGTAAGGAGTCTCATAATGACTAAACTATATCTGAATATATGATATAGGGTACATATATATAGGTATATATGATGTATATTCTAATATATATCCCTAGGATATACCTCCTAATAGCAGGAGGTAAAAGTTGATCAAGAGAATAAAGTTGGGTTGGTTTTCCATTAATAGTGTTGTATTGATTTAAAAAAATATTTTACTGGCAAGGTCCCTAAAAAGCAAATTTGCTTAATCTTTTGCTGCACCTTTAGTTTTTCTTCTGTAGTGGAGTGGCATTTCGAGTCTCAATTTCTGAAAGGCAGGCAAACATGCCGTGGCCTATAATTAAGTTTAGTAAAAGGTATGTGCTAATTAACCACCAAATCCTTTAAAAATAAAAATATTATTTAATTCAGCTTCCTAAATACACAGTCAAAATAATGCCCGTAAACCTGGCTTTCAATATTACTTGGATTTGCATGACAAGAGAGTAACAATTGCTTCTAAATTCAGCTTACCATCAAGAACTGAAGGCCTGTAGTGTACAAAACCACTATTGCAGCCTTATAAAATTGATTTTAAATCACTTATTGGACCATACAACCTGAAGGCAAATTACTATAGATTAAGACATGAAGACATCTAGTACTTGACAGTTAGTATTCTCATTTGGTATTTATGATACATGAAGTTAGCTTGAGGCTGCCCATAATTTATGGAGGAAATTTTTTATTGGTATGGATGAGAATTATCTTTCTTTTAGGGAAAAAAAATGCAATACTTAGAATCTAAGAAGGTTTTTGACCATGACAGGTTATTTCTATTGCAGTGTAAGGTGGGGGGAACTCTCAGTGTTGTTACTGGGTGCAGCCCAACAAAGCTTTCTTCAGGCCACCATCAGAAACTTTATTTTAATCACTTTTATGCTCTTAACTACAAACTTTTTTATCAAAAAGCAGTATGTTGTTGAAATGTTTCATTAATATAAATTGCAGTCAAATCAACTATGTAGAGCAGATTGTATTTAGAAAATGTTGAGAGTTAAAAATAGCATCATTAAAGCAACTTTCTTGTACTTTTTTTCTCTCAATATTTCTCTCAGCTCTCAGAGACAATCATACCACACTTAATTTAGTTAGCTATCATCAAATACCTAGTGCTAAAAATTTTACTAAGTTCAAAATCATAAGAGGTTTATTACCTTTTATGAGATGACAAGGATGGGTGATTTATCCAGTATCTGGATGATATCTTTAGGGAACAAGATGTTTTGGGGTTTGTAGGTAGGTTGTTTTTTACCTCAGCATTGGAAAGCAGTCTGAAATCTTTCCCCACCTCCCCACCCCACCCCCCCCTTAATCTTTATTTCTCTTATTTGTTCATTAGAAATCTAAGCAATCTCATTTTAAAGGCCAACTGAAATGTCTTGAGATCTTTCTAGATCATAGTGGAAAAACAGGTAAAAGTGAAGGATTAAAATTAGAGAGTAACTACAGAAAAACACATAAGCTTAGGTTGAGGGCACACAATCCATTACTGTGTTCCTTCGTAGAGTGTACAAAAGATAGTGAAGCAGGAGTCAAATGTTTATTTTCAGCTTCAGATCTTTTTGTTGCTCAGCAAATTGAACAGTTATGGTTGGATCTGTCAATTTTTAAGTAGTGTACTTGTCCAGACTAGTAGACTATGCTTCAGATTTCTGAAAGAATGGGTATCCTTTTTCAAGTCCTATTGGCCAGGATAATTGTAGCATCCAAGTGAGCAACAGAAGATGAAGATAGCTATTAGCCTTGTCCTAATAATCAGAAACAGCAGGGCATCTCATACTCTTGTCCTGTGAACAGTTTTAATGAAGTGTAATAGATACTACAAACCTAGTTTCACTGGATAAATAAAAATGGCTCCGATTTTTGATCCTCCTGTTCAGAGCTGTACGCTCATTTGTATCCCTTCTTGTTCACTGTCCATCCTTGGGAATGCAGACAGATTCCTTCATTATTAGATTTATATGACATATAAAGATCACCAGTAAAGGGGGCCATTCCCCTTCATTTAAAAAAAACCAAAACAAACAGGAATCAGCACATGCCTAGTGCATGAAACACTCTTATAGCTCAGTTACTAAATGTAAGGATTTTTCTGATTAGTCCTTTGTGCTTTTGAGTGATTACTAGTTTATCTTGATTTTTTGAAATGCTTGTCCCTTCTTGATTTTTGGGCTTGCCATTTAATCAGAATCGAAATTAGTATCAAGTAGTAGGTGTAACCTCCTAACTTCATTTTTGGCAGTTCTCTCCCCTTGCAAGTATTGCCAAGTTTTGAGGTACCTTCTACTTAGGGCTCAAATTTTATTGATTATTTCCCTTCACTTTTAGTGTTTGAGTTTCCCTTGTGGAGAGAAGGGATATGCACAGTTTCAGGTTAAAGCTTGAGAAAATAACATTAAAGCAATAATTTGTCAGCAGATCTAAGAATTTGTCCTTGCATTTGGCTTTAAATCTCTCCAAATCATGCTTAATATTTATTTTTCTGGATAGCCCAGTGGTGGGGGAACTTATATGTGCCTACAGACCTATCACTCAACACTTAGGATGTATACTTCAATAACTTGGAAATTTAAGTGACTGTAGAGAAAGTGGAAAATTCAGGTAGAAAACCAAGTTGTGGGGGTTTTTTTTGAATGAATGAATGAATTAAGTGTATTAACAGGTCAGATGTTTTAACATAAGGTAGGTGAGCGCTGTGGCTTTTTAAACCTGCTGAGAAATTGTTCTGAATTCTTTGAACATGATGGATTTGTGAGTTAGATTGCTACTTTCAATATTTCGGAAAAGTTTATTTTTATAGATGTTAAAATAGGTATCAAGGAACACACTTCACTGCCAGCCATCAGTAAAAAGCTCCTTGTTTTGGAATATATTACCAGCCTCTGTCTGTGAGATGTTTAAAATACTCTTCTGGGTAATCACGTAAATGATGGGTTGCCACAGAAATAGTGAGTGTTCATTCTGAGATGATTTTCTTAAGTGGTTCAGCAAAATCTCCATTAAAAACCTTCATGAAAGGTTACTCACTTTCAAGAAGTTAGTGACAAGGCATGATTTAATTAAAAATTTCTTTTATGATTTTCTAAAGTCTGCCCAGATGTTTGACTTAAGATGACGTCGTAGCGACAAAATCTTTAAAATGTCCCAAAGTTCAGTACAATTGATGTCCTATAACATGAGTAACTAGATGGGAAGCTTTTCAGTTATACTGCATGAATGACCAATTTTATAGAGGGTTTTCGATAGTGCCGATATCCAAGAACAATATGAAAGACATTTGGACTCCAAAAGTTGTTTGGCTTTTGCTCAGAGAAATGAAAAATATTAAGATTTAGTTTGTGACTTGTCATTGAAACCATTCCGAATGAGTGGCCCTTCCCAGAGAACTGAGGTTATGAGATAACTTCCACCCCACTTCACATCTTCCCAAAGTCTCTGTAGCACTTTACTTTCTGGGGTTTTTTTGGAACTGTGTATCAGATACTCTTGTGCAGCAGTACTGCTTTTGAGAGAAAGAGAAGAAAAGGAGGGCAGACAGGCAGATGGGAGAGGAAAGACAAACAGTTCTGCATTTGATACACAGTGCTGTTCATGCTGGATAGACATAAGTTATGATTTGGAACACAGAGGAATAAAAAACATTATTTAAACAACTTAGCATAAATCAGGCAAAATGGCCATGAATACAGAAATACTTCAAAGGGAAAAAATGGTTCCTGAATAAAATCTTAACAATGATTGTATCACAAGAGTTTTGTCTGTCAGAGAACAAACACAATGTAAGCATGTTATGCAAATACTGTGTAAACATGAGATCCAAAGAGAATAACCTAAGATTTTACAGGCAGCTTTTAAAAGTACCAAGGAGTTGTTTTAACCTGTCGCTAGCCTTTAGAAGGGCAAATATCTAATAGCATTGAACTGAACTAATCCATAGAATAACAGGGAAGTGATTATCACTGAAATGTAATTTTTCCATCAGATATCAACAGTGCTCTAATGCTAACAAAGGCCGAAAATTCAGTCTGAATACTTGTTTTCAGATTTTGCATCTTTTCACCTCTGAAAACTGCTTTTATTTGAATGCCTAAGTTTAGTTAGTGTACCTAAAAATGGAACTAGAGATAAATTTCCAGTTGTAATTTCAGAATTTTGGATGCTTTTATTCTTGGGGGTGCCTGATGCAGCTTTTTTATGGTGGACCATTCTGATCATTCTCTAAAGATGTTATCTTTTTAATGGGTCAGGCTGGATCACTTCTAGAAGAGTATCTCTCTAGGTTTGACTTCAGAAACACAAGCTGGAAAATATTGGCTGGACTCTATACTTAATATTTCAGAGGTCCAGTTAAATTGTTTTACGTAGTTCGATGTTTGTCATGTTGTCAAAGAACAGCACTAGTTAAAATGCGCAGCATCTTGTATATTTGAATCTTCTTGTTTCTGGTTCTTGCTGTTCCTAGGAAGAATGTGTGTACCTTTTATCAGATGTGATCTTTTATTGGAACTCCGCTTTCTAACACAACCAGATAATTTCTTACCCTGCGGACAGAATGACTTGACCTTCTTCTGGGCCCAAAACATATTTAATAGCAGTGAAGACTGATAAGCTGAACTTGCCCTCTGTGTTGTGACAAACACTTCACAAAAATCCTAAACTCCAAAATGTTTCTCCTTCTTTTTCTCCAAGTTCAAGTCATGTTAATAAGGTCCAGCCAGTCAAACAAAGCTTTAGAAGATTTGAACATTATCCTTCACAAGGAAAAGTGAGTAAACTAAATGAGGGATGCTGGGAAATGTTAGTATTGCTTTCTCCTTTAAAAAAACAAAACAAAACAAAAAAACAAAAAAAAAACCCAAATTAATTTATTTCTGGCTGACTACTTTTGGCGATGTCTCCTATATCTCACACTAAGCCTCTAGGAGGATTATTGATTGTGTATGGTAGCAGCTTACAGTTTCCACATTAGCCCTAGGAGGAAATTAGATGATTTCTAAGTAAATATTGTAAGCGTAAAAACTGTGCTGAAGCCTTTCATTATTCATTTGAATTGGATGTTTTGGTTTTTAGAAGACAACTTCATTGATGTTAGGGGTGGGTTTATTGTTTTGTTTAATGTTTTATTTATGTTGGAGTATAAAGCCACTTATTATGTTACTTTTTAATACAAGAATGTTAAAGTATCATTCTTCTTTTTGTGAGCTATTTGGGAAATGAAAACCAAGTATTTGCCACTTTCATAACCCTTCAAAAATATTAAGTTTGTGCAAGATTTAATTAGTTAAGCCTTATTAGGCAATAAAATAATTTTACTTAGCATATTTGAAAAGCCAGACCATTCTTTTAGATACCTAAGCATAGATCAAGTTGCCTACATTTGGATATCCAAGTTGGGAAATTTCAGAATCCTTTGTAATTCAAATTAGTTTAATATTGAATAATTGCCATAAACAGTTTGCCTTATTAGGTTCTAGTAAAAAATTAACTTTGATTCTCAGATTAATTTTGAATAACAGATTATTTCAAGAAAATTTGGTCTGAGCATAGATCGTTAACTAGTACAGGGAGGGGGGAAAGGATTAAGCTAATTAAAACAGGATTAATTAAGTATTAGTCCATACTGAAGCCATATGCTGCTTATCTGGTGAAAAATTTGCTGTAATAAAAAGTTAGGAAAAAGTTTGATGAGATTCATGAAACAGACTTCATTATCTGCTAAAACAGAAACCTCTGAGAAAATAATATTAGAGAGATGAGACGTAATTGCATAATGAAGCAAATCAAAAAATCAGACCCAAGTCTAGAATTGAGCAGCTTCCCTATTTCCTTATAATTTTCTTGATGTAAAAAAAATACATTTGAAGCTATTTGAGGCTAGTTTTCTTTGTTTTGGGTGATCTCGCTACTTGGCTTTCTTGGTAGATTTGTTTGTTTATTGAAGATGAAAAAAAGTTGTTAAGTAACTACGAGCTGTCCTCTACCTCCCAAATACTCTCTATTATATGATTCTTTCCTTTCTGTTTTTGGAAGAAAGATTTCAGCATTTAAAGCTGTATGGTTTTGATTGGTTTTGATTTAAGATGTTCTCACTAGGTGTTTAGTTTTAAAAACTTACTGATTATTTAAATCTTTAATTCCTCTAAAGACATAATTCAACAAGACAATCAGGAGGTATAATGAATGTGAACATACGAATTTGATAGAAATCTCAGTGACTTGCTGACTCAGCATTTAAGAGAGGTTAATTTTTTTCTGATATGACATAGTATTCTCTTCCAGTGAAACATTTTTAGTTTGTATGATCAGGGGGATATTTGTTTTTCAAGTGATAAACTGCCGAGTTCCTTGCTTTTGTCTCCTGCAGACACTTGAGTGCCTTTTTTGAAACTGCTAGCTGTGGTAGGTGCAAAACTACTTCAAATTGTACAATAGTTTCAAGATCATCTTAGCTGCAGAATATTGTTCAGGTTAAATGCTAACTGAAGACTTAAAACTTGTTCCAGACTGGATTTCTGTGCTAAATACTTCCTTTCTCCAATGCTAACTGAAAGAATATGAGGATGATATTGAACGCCCTAATTTATTTTTCAGAGTTCTTTTTCTATGTGACATCCTCCTTGAACTTCCAGTTTTAGTATTTTAGCAGTTTCACACCCTTTGACATAAAAAAAGGATTGCATCAACAAAACAATGTAATTAGTTTTTTATGATTTTGTGATACTTTCCAAAATATCTTCAGTTAACCAAAAAATAAAATGGATTTGAACAGTAGGCAAATTGTTATTAAAAGGATTATGAACTTTTCTCTATGCTGAGCATTTGCCACAAACCATGTTGATGTGAAATTAAGAACGAACAGAAATGTGTTTTCATTTAAAGCCATTTAGATAACTTCTTGTTTCTCCTTCTCAACTCTATTTTCTTTTTTAAAATTGTATCTTCACTGAATTCTGAATCAAGAATTGGATTGGGGGTGGGGGGGCAGGTTATTACTCCAAGGAACATTTTCCCCAGTCTATCACTAATGGCTTTCATAAAGGCATACGCTCTGGAAAAGTAGCAAGTCAGCAGTTCAAGAGAATATGATAGTAGAAGTGCCAGAAATTGCAATCACCATTTCCTGCTAAAAACAAGCTTTCTAATGCTTAAGTTGTGTATTTAAAATCTAGAAGTTCTTACGATACAATTCTGCAATTTTAGAAGAAGTGTTTACTTACCCTCTGCTTTAACAGGCAGATAAGCTTGTCAATCCCTTAATAATTATTTAATAAGAAATGAGCCCTTTAATATTTACTTCAGTAAGAAATTTGTCTATGTCAACCAAATACAAAGATGTGATGTTTATCTGTATACATGTGAAGGAAGTGTTTTAATGGATGTTTCAAAAGTTTATGCTCTGCATTATTCTTTCAACTACATTTTAAGTATGTTGCTGTTTGTTAGGTTGACTGTTTCCTAGATATAACAGTAGTCTTGTAGCTGTAGAGTTTTCTGGCATGAAGACCCCTGATTTTAATCCCCAAAGAACTGCAGTATTAAGTAGCTTATTTATGACCAGCTTTGTACATCCTACTTTTTTCCAACTTAAATTGTGAAGACTTGGTAGGTTAGCACCCTTTAGTCTGGAAGAGAGACAACTAGAGGGAGTAGGATGAAGGTCTAAAGAAATGATACTAGTTTGGAGAGAGTGAATAGCGATTGTCTCATGGAGTACAAAGAAGGGGCGGTCACTCAGAAATAGCAAGAAGCGTATTTAAGACAAAAGTATTCTTTACCAAGATAAGCTATAGTGCACCTGAGAATCTGAGCTAATTTACATATTATGAACTGATTACTGTGTTCCAAGTTTATGAAGGGAATAGAATGTATACAGTCCTGCCGTAAGATTAGGTAATGTATTTTTGGAGATGATTTTCAAAATACTATGCCTTAGTAGTATAGTATTTGTCTTAAGGCATAGTATTTGTCCATTGCAAAAACAGTTCTGAAATTCAAAATCAGAGCAGATTTTAGGAGATGAGGAAGTAAAGGTTAGAAAAGCTGGGTAGTCTCTTAGGGCCATGAGCAGTAGACTGGCTGTGTGACAATATTAGTATATAAGTAAAATGATATGGTTGCTGAACAAGTGCATCACAAATCTCCCAAAGATTTAATACAGATAAGCACTTTTCTTGAAAGTGCTAGCATAAAAAGGCCAAGGAATGAATGGTTGTAAGTATTTAACTATTTCTTTACACTTTATCCAAAGTGTTGGATTTCCTTGTGTTGATGAGGTATTAAGGACCTCTTATGCTAATTACTATATACCATTTGGGGCTGAACAGTTTTGTAAAAGGAATTTGACAGTTTATTGGAACAGGCCTGCCTAATTTATGTTGTGCACTTCCCTAGATCATTGATGTCAAAGGTTCTGTCACCTACTTGGGCAGATGGGTGAAATATCTTTCATTTTCAAATGCTTAGAATGCCCAAGTAATCAAGGGAATTCTGCAGCTTGTGCAGAAATAAAATAGACTTTTTTGATCATCCTTATGCATATTTGTTGAACACGGTATGAAGTTAATTTATGCGGATTTTTATAAAGGATAGGGAATGAGAACTGAAAAAAGCATTAGCTCATCTAATAGAATTTTAAAACTGTTAGTGTAGAGTTTGCTTTAAATGTTTGTTCTTAATGAGAGCAGGCTCAATATTAGCCAAAAGAGATGGACTGACTGTTGGGGTTTTCATTATCTGTTTCTGTGCATTGTGTCCAGAAGATTTTTGTCAAGGTAAGTATGATTTCCTCATTAAGCTTATTTACCACCTGGTGGTTCTGCTTTTATTAATGCTGTGTGCTTTGCATCATGAAAAACTTATTTCCCATATCTTGCAAGTTCACTTTTTTCCAGGTCACTTCCTCAGGGCTGAACAAAGCATAGGTTCAGAGCAAAGAAAGGCAGCACGAAATCTTTCCATTCTACCAACATACCTTTGTACAAATACCAGACACACTCACAGACTCTGCTCTACAATATCACTTCGCATTTATGCACAGTAGTTACGTACCCAGGAAAAGAGTTTGGGCCCTCAAGAGCTCATCTAAACAAAAGGTTACAGTGAGGTAAATACTCAAGCTGGATTAAGTCATATCAGCCCTTACTGAAACAGTACGTTTCAGTCTCCTCTGCATCCCAGCGAAGTTCAGCAAATAAAAGACATAATATTGTCTTATGTTTTAGGAGTTCACAAGTGGGTTTTAGAGCAGAAGTTGCTCATCTGTTCGCTATGAAACTCCTGCAAGCAGGTGCTATCCAATCTCATGACAGAGATGGGGAAATGCAATTTCTAATTCCAGGAATCATAACTTAGAATTATCTGACTTTCATTTCAAACCTAAACTAGTTTAACATGATATTAATTCTGATTTGTATATTTATTTCCTCATCTAACAAAAAATTTTCTTTGTACCTGGTTCTGTCTTCCTTCTGATATGAAAGGTGCTCTTCTGAGGTAAGCTAGTATACAACAGAGTGACAGTGGCTCTCCTAAGTTGGCTTGGGAAACTGAACATAGCATCTAAACCATTTCCCTATGTTCTGAATCCGGTGAGGTGGATTGATAATAATGCCATTACCAACAGTTGTATGCTGTGGCACTGATATGCTGTTCGCTTAGTTGATTAAGACTTGTTGGAATTATATATGCATCATCCAGTTGTTACTTGGTATTAAATCTTACCGGGAAATATGTTTACTTACCATTTAACCTAACTCTAATATAGAAGAGGTGCAGAACTAACCATAGGGCATGAGCTGAAATAAGATAACTGTTCTTAATGCTGTTATTAAATCAGAGGGTTTTTCTGTTTTCTTAACATCAGAATGTTGTCATTAGGCATCATCTGCCAAGACTGATATTACAGGACCAAGAGAAATCAGATTTTCAGTCAGGAGACTAAAATAAAAAGTGTTGGAAAATACTTGTAGTCCTCTGGAGGACATAGATAGTGAACAGCATTAAAGTTTGGTGGGGTTTTTTTTCCTTTTCCTCTATTTTAAGATAACTGGGTATGGAATGTATTTAAGAATGAGCTAGCAAGTACAAAGACTTGATATTCTGTACATATTCTCAGTCAGAAAATTTAAAAATCATATATGTTCTCATATGCCCTCGACTTATTGGAAAGGAAAGCTGCACAGTTGTCAAGTCCTTTTATCTGTGTTTATTAACAAAGAGAATGTGAAGTGGACACATAATTTCTCCTGCAAATGAGAGAGAGTCTCTGCCAAATATTATTCTTTTCATTCCTTCTTACTGTGTGTATCTTGACAACAGTGTATTTTGCATAGCTTCTGTGTGCAAAAACCATGGTGGGATACAACACAATTCTTGTTATTTCTTGAAACTTACTGTCTGTGAGCCAAAAAATAGAAAGAGCCACTATCAACAGCACATTGAGAAATATAATCTCTTCCCTGACCTTTGTCGTTTTGCATTTGAGGTCTGATCTCTACATGATTTGCTTTCAGGGTGCAGCTCCTAGTATTTGTTGCTTCATGAGTATTTATCTGTTAATGCATGAAATCCCATCAACAAGGAAGTACTGGGGCAAACATACTGTCTGGATGGCCAGTAGGTTGGATGTTAGGAGCTAGGTTTGAATTAACTAAAGGATTTGCATCTGAATTCATCAGTGAATACCTTGGTTTGGCTGCAAACCAGGTGTTTCTGAGGCAAGAGTTCCCTCTCGTTATACTTCCATGAACACCTGTAAAGTCTTGATTTCATTGTGATCTGCAATGGATTTGTTTTTCATGTCAGAACACTGAAGAACAGGAAAAACATTACTCTGACAGCTTTACTTTTAACAGTAACTCCTCTTTTTCCACTGACTAATACAGAGTGTTCCTACTTTCAATAGATTTTTATGAGATTGTTTTAGACTTATGTATATGCTTCATTAAATAAGAGTCAATTTGGTATTTGAAATATGCTAGTTGTCTTGCTCATTTCATAAATTCTGACTTGCAGGTTAAGTTTCTATTAAAAGGCATAGCATTGAAACTAATCTTCCAGTAAATTAATTAAATGGTCTAATGCCATGAGCACTGTTGAAGTTTTAATCAAATAAAAATGTAATCTCTGTGCAAAATGTTCCCATCTCCTCTCACTAGGACAAGCTATGTCTGGTTTTGTTTACTTTTTTCTTGTACTGTTTTGAATGACCTGCAGCAGGGATCTTCCTGGCTGCCACAAGAATTCTCAAGAAACACCTTATTTCAAATGTGTCATTATTATGTAGAACTAGCATCTTTTACAAATAATTAAGATGTTCACCTTTGTCATGTTTTCTTTTACCCTCCTTTTGCTCGTATGCACTCTGAATTCACTTGGTATATCAAAACAATACATTTTTCCAATTCTGTGATCTTCTCTCTGTTTTATCAAGCTGAAAGACTGAGTTACAGAACATGGTAAATATATCCAAATATAGTATACTACAATGTAACATGAAATCTAGTGTAGCTTTTACTATAATTAAAAGTAGAAAACTGAAATAAATTCAGTTGCTCTGGTGTCTTAAAATGGGGTCATACCTTTGTAGGCAATTCATGTGCAGGAACTGGGAACAACCCACAAGCATCATGGAAAAGGAGGACTAAAGTCTTCACAGCACAATGGCTTTCACAGAAAGTAGCACTTAAAGCAGTTTTGAAAAAAGGTCATTATTTGAGCCCCTAACGTTGAGTTCACCAGGACAATAACATAGATATCTTTCTCATAAGTTGGGTGTGAGAACTTGCTAGTTTTGTGTTACTGTGGTTATAGCCTAAAGGAGGCTCAAAAACATGCACAGAAATTCAGTCTTTGTTGTAGAGTCCACTTTTTAGTTTAGAAGGGACTAGCTTTTCTAATACATATGCTTCCTATGAACAGTCTTCTCTGAAGCCTTCCTCAGTTCTTTTCAGCCGTGACCTTTCTGTGTTCATTCTTGTTGACAGAGCGGGTTCTTCAGGGCCTATTAAGTCTGCCATAGTGTTCTCTTCTACTGACAGATACTACATACCATTTTGCCTTCTCTCTTCAGTAGTCTCCCAGTCCATCTTCTGATCTGTAAAATATTGCTCCCAGTATCTAGAAGCAGAATTGGTAAATAGTTGAGAAGTAGTCTTTAGAGCCTTCTGGAAGACAGGCACTCCTAAGCTGACATAGGAGATGAGTTTTTTAGGTTCTTCTGGGTTTAACTACAGAACTGAATTTTGCCTTTTTATATATTTTAGTATGCTTTATACTACATTAATGTTGTTTTTTTTAAAGAATGTGTGGTACAACTTTCACCTATATAGCAAATGAAGACTTGGAGCCTAACACAATAAAGCGCTGGTTTGTCTACAAAGTGGATTCAAAATTCCTACTCTTTTGCAGTCAATGTCGGATACTGGCCAGCGTCAGAGGCAAGACTGAGCTAATCAAAGGCATAATCAAGCTAATACAACAATTCTTGTCTTTTTAGCTTCCTGTTCAGTATAGTAAAAATATCATCAGAAAGGCCTGATTTTGAAGTCTTTGCTCAAGTGGATAACTTAATCCTCTGTGTATAAAATACCAGTTGAACAGTTTTTAAGTCCTAAGAAATGTAAAATAAAATTTGCTAAAGCATCAGTCACCCTGAATAGATCAAGATTGCATAAGGAAAGAGAACAAATCCAGCAGTCTTTGGAAAGCTACTGTGCATCATCCTCTTTCTCTTTTCAGTTCTGAAAACTATATGCAGATGTATTAGACGTAAGTGCTATGTTTTTGTGTGAGATTGAAATCACTTTCTTTGCATCGCTTGGCCTAATTCTGATCTCTGCAATTATATTATGGAAATGAGAAAACAACACAAAAAATAACAAGAATAATTTAATTTCTTCAGTTTTACCAACTAGAGCTCACAAATGTCTACATGTGAGAATGCAAAACTTGCAGTTCTTAAGCTTGATTGATTTATGGGTGGAAGGCAAATGTATATTCCATAGTATCTGACACCAGAATGATATATAGCAGCAAAGCTACAGACCTAAGGATGAAATCTTCCTTGATAAACAGCAAGAAAGCTTTGTTTGACAATAGGCTGAAAATAAGCAGAAATGAAATTCTTACTTTTGTCATTCACATGAACCTTTTAAATCTTTATATGCTGGCTTTTTTGAGAGGACCCTAAACAGTCCACAATTGAGTTTTGGCCTTTGTTTGCTTTTTGTCAGCCAGAGTCATTTCCAAAAGAGGTTTTGTAATGACTCAGTAGTATGTGATTTCTTGGCCTGTAAGTATGTGTAGACAAGCAGCTGACTGCTTGAATTAGCAAGACTAGCAAGAATTCTGATTGAATGAACTGCAGTTATAGTTTTCTTGAGGTTAATGTTAAAGGATTTTTCTAGACTGTTCTAAGCATTCACTAGCCAGAGAAAGCTTAATCAGGTGTCATAGTAACACTGTCTAATCTGTCCACTTAGCAAATCAGGAACATATACTTTCACATGTACTAAACATGACCTATTAAAAAGATGTAGTGATCCTACCAGAGAATCCATGGGATTCAATAATGCATTTTAAAACCATGGAGAGCACTACACAGAAATGGGTTTTGGTTTTACTGAAGTACAAGTGGACTATAAAATACATAAACCAGTAAGAACTCAGGCTATACTTCCTAGGAAGCTGAAGGCAAAACCCAGCCATCTGTGATCAGAAGTTTCCAACCTGCTGCTGGTCTGACACTGATGCATATGCAGTACTGTGATTGTGCTTTTCAGAAAACTGGTCTTGTTTGGTGAAGATTTAGTTTTCCACTCCCAAATTAGTTACCTGTACATGCCTGTGCTGGTGGAAGGGAAGGGGCTGAAATAAACTTGTATTGTAAATTGTAAAATCCCTTACAAAAGAGAGATAGCGGGAATGCAGAAGCCCATATATAGCTCACTTTGAGAGTGCATTTCCATGTCACTTTAGGGATTATGCATTTGTGTTCTGTTCAACTTGGCATAAGCGGGTGCTTTCCTTGGGTACAAGTGCTAAGTCTGTTCCAACTGGCTTGATACTGACAGCTGTTGAGCTGCATTAGCATGGCATTCTCCTTCGGCTAACACATCCCCAACTTGAAGTAACTGAGATAGATGAGACATTCTGGTATGATAACTGCATTGGTTTATGTAGATAAAATGTTCTTTAAATCCTAGAGGATATCAGAAACCAGCCCAGTGCCATGAATAACCTTGGTAGAGCTACCTTTTCTTGCTAAGCTGGTCTGTTCAGCTGGAATAGATTTCTTACTTTAGGTCTTTTGAAGATGCCAAGTATTTCTTTCAGCAAGAAGTCTATTATGTTCTTGTTTGCTGTGGCAGTATCATAGAGCCGGCTGCTACAGTTTGCCAACCTTGCTCATTCACAGGATTTTGATAGCTGTTCTGTTAACAGCTGTGTATGATGACAACTTTCTTCTTGTGGTATGTGGTCCAGTAATGATTAAAGTAGAAGGGCCAAAGTTCTGCTTAGGTTATGACATTGAGTAGTTCCAGTTTTAAAATCATTTTTACAATTAAATTAAATGGAGTTTGAGTAGCAACTGCAGTGTTGCACTCAAGGCACCAAAATCTAGCTTGAAACAAACTGACTTGTGATTAACTACTGCTGAGGAAAACATTTCTACACTACTTTGTAAAATTTTACTTTAGTATGCAAAAGTAGTTTTACTGCTCTGCTTTCCTGTGCTCATGATAATTGTCACCATCTCTGGAATTATGTTGAGTTTTGTCACATAGAAACAAGTTTAAAAGCTTTCCCAAACCATGGAAATTAAAGGCTAGTGACCATGATGTCCTAGTTTAAGCCAGTTGTACTTTTTGGTTTGTGGCATCTGTGCAGCCAGCAGCTAGCAAGACAGTGTTTTAAATCCTTAATTTCTTGCTGTTGCTTAAGCTTTATTTTTCTAATTCTGAATTTACTCCCTGTCTGTATAATAACAGCTAGCACTTCTCATAGTAAAACACTAGAATTACTGTGATTTTTTTTAAAGCAAAAATGTTTATTCTTAATTTATCAAGTTAGGGGAGTAATTTCAGAGATGAATGTGGTCCAAAACATCTTTGCTAACTAGTGTATTTTGATCTTCTAATTTAAGCAATAAAGAGTGAAACTGAGACCACGGAGGAGTCTACCATTAGTTTAAGGAGAAGCAAGCCTTGCAATTCAAGCCTTCTGCTATAGATAGACCTGTCATTCAGATCAATTATGAGATCTTTAATTTGGACTCTGCAGTGACTTTTATATAATTATGTTTTCTTTGAACTGCATTGATGTGGTTCACTAGCAAGCATGAAAAAACAAATCTGAAATCTGAGATGCTGTGGTTACAAAGAAAACATTGAGAGCTGCAGTCATGACAGTGTAATTTCTGTCTCCCTTGATCTCCTGGGAAATCATAACAAATGGACAAAGAGCTTTCGGCTTCTGAAGCAAGAGGAAAGAATCATCATCATCCTTCAGGGAGCGATGAGAAATGAGGAAACTGCACTCTGTTTTACACCATTAAGCTTTCAGTTAATACGCGGTCAACTTCTAGGTTTATGAGTTTTAGAAACAGTTACAGCAGAAGACTATCACTATTAAGACAAGCAGAAGAAAGCTTACAGATATGACTCTTGTTCTAATGTTGCAGAACCATAATACTTCTCAGATTTATGTGCCATGTGTTCTGTCTTTTCAACAGTATTCATTTATTGGTGAGCTTCCAACTGGTGTCTTTCTCAGTCTTTCTGAGACTTTCTCAGAAGAAAGTCTCAAGAAGGTGCTTATTTATTGATAATCATTCCAGTTATCTTTCCAGAAAATAAAACTGTTTAATGTACTCTTAACTCTCAGATCAGTTCCTTTGATGTGACACTTTCAGATTTGGTCCCAGGTGAATTAATTATTTCCTTTTTAGTTGAAACTGTTAGAAAGTTGTGTGAAGACACGAATGTGATTGTGTTTAAGGTCCTATGCTTTGCTTTTTTAACGACCAAAAGATCCATTATCAAAACTCAAGTCTTCCCCTGCTGAGGCTGCTTCACCAGTGTAAGATAATGAAGGTAGTCTTAGTAGAACATAGGACAAGTCTCTTTGTGGAAAGCTATTTATTTATTTTTATAACATCAAAATGGCTGCCTTCTGTCTGTCTTCGAGAAGCGATACAGAAAGGTTGGCTGGGATGTGATGCTCTAACATTCCCTGGAAAAAATATGGCTCCTTTAGTTTTCTGTGGTCAGTACTGGAAGGTCAGGAAGCATTCCTAGAAATTCCTTTTTCCTACAGTAAAGGATATAGCTCATCTAGTATTTGGTATTTGCACGTTTTGTCTCTATCTAGATGATACACAGCCAGCTTACATGTTTTATGGTTCTTCTGTTCTCTATGCACACCTAGGCCAACAGCAGGGAGATGATGATGTTCTTTGTGCAGGTACTAAAAAAAATGCAAATGAAGGAGTTCTTGTAACATTAACTCAGTAATTTGCCAAAATAGATTCTAAAATATCTTAAGGAATTTAAACCATCTCTAACTCTGAATAAAGTATCTGAGAGCATAGGTCACAGCAAAGGATTGTGCACATGTTTCTTTTCTTACAGTAAATAATGGAAGAAGTACAGATTATTTACCCACCACCACAAGTTAGCAAAAATCACTCAGAGTACACAAGAGACTGGAGTAAAGGTTGCCAATTCTAGAGGCATTGCACACACAATTTTTCCAAAGGTCTTTATTTTAAACTGTTGTAAAGCATATGAGGATTAGATCAGTAATTCAGTAAGTGTTGAGGAGATGAATCGTTTGAGATGCAGAGATTTCTATGCAGTGGGAAGTCCCTTAATTGATCAGAATGTGAAATTATATGGTTTTCCAGTATGAAATGACAGCTTATATTAAGGAAAGCATTTTCTAATACTTGTTCTAAGGACAACATTTTTAGGAAACTTAAACCTTTCTAGCTTCTATTCCTTTCTCACCTAGCTGAAAACATGGTCCTGATGAGCAAGGAAGAGCTTACGTTCCTTTGTCAGGGTGCTTTTTTAGTGGTTGGCATTATAGATATTAAAATTATTTTTGGTATTATTACTGATCTCTAGGGTAAACTATTCCTTACCACAGAAACTGACCAACTCCCCTCTCACAGGTCCTTTAGCAGAAACCATTCAATTGTAGTCTGAAGATAAAAGTACAGTGAGTCTCTCTTCAGATAAAAATCCCACTTTGCAAAAATGCTACAGGTTCTAGGGACTATGCAAGTTACAGTTTAAATAAGTGATGGTTTTCTTACTAAAAAAAGACATACTTCTTTTCCTCTTCAGAAAAGTTTCTTAGAATTCCACAGGTTCAACTGCTAAAAACTTGTGAGGGGTTTTAAAGGTTTAGGTATTTGCCTTGAAATACAGCAGGATAATGGAGAAGTTTTCTAGCTAATACTGGTCACAAGAAGGTTACTTTTCCATAGCAATTTTATACATTATCAGCTCTTTAATTGGTCTGGAATTTCTGCTATCCTTTTAACGCCTTTTAAATTTCATTGGGCTCTGGGAGACTGGTTAAGTACCCAAAGGAATGGAATGAGTGGCATATGTTATGTTCATGGATTTAAGGATACATTTTCTTTAAGATAGATGTGTGCAGTGATGGAATGAAATTACGAAAAGATGTTTTTGGACACTCCAGTCACCTGAATTGGAGCAAGTTGTAAATTCTGATTAGCTAAGGTGGAATCTTAGAGCTACATGTGGCTCACTTGTAACAGCCTACTTCTAACCTAGGATGTAATTTTTATTTCTTCCTCTTACTTTCTGTTTACCTGATCCTCATTTTCTGTGACTGGGTTCTTGAGATACTACAAGATATTATTGGGGGTAAAATTTTTTCTACCTCCTTCCCCTCCCTGCCACCCCCAGCTTGTGAAGGCCTGAAGTTTTATGGTATATCTTAAATAGCACTTTAGCTGCTTTCTCTTCATTATACTTCCATAAATATGAGTGGTTGGAATGATAAATTCAGTATGAGAAGTATGGCTGATGTAGACTCCTTTTCAAAATTTATAGTTGAGCTTTTTATGAACTTTGCAGAAAGATTGCATGTGATATAAAACAACAGAAGATTGGGGGGGTTGGGGTTGTTTTTAGGATAGGTTTGCTAAAATTGCTCAAATCCTAGATCATGTTTAGTTAGAATTCTGGGAAACAAGTAATAAAATAATCATTTCAGTGTTCTGGAGTTTTGCCATAGAATATCATCCTTTCAAAAATGGATGACTAGGCTATTAAGATTTGAATGTTCTGATCAAGTTTTGGAATGCAGCAGCAAAAAGCATGTCTGTCTTTGTATTAGATTGCAACCTTTGCCAATGAAGTTTCATAGAATCATAGAACAGTTTGGGTTGGAAGGGACCTTTAAATGTCATCTAGTCCAACCCCCCTGCTGTGGGCAGGGACATCTTCAACTAGATCAGGTTGCTCAGAGCCCCGTCCAACCCGACCTTGAACGTTTCCAGGGATGGGGCATCTACCACCCCTCTGAGCAACCTGTTCCCGTTCCACCCTCATCGTAAAAAAATTTCTTCCTTATATCTAGTCTAAATCTACCCTCTTTTAGTTTAAAACCATTCCCCCTTGTCCTGTCGCAACAGGCCCTGCTAAAAAGTTTGCCACCATCATTCTTGTAAGCCCCCTTTAAGTACTGATAGGCCACAACAAGGTCTTCCCGAAGCCTTCTCTTCTCCAGGCTTAACAACCCCAACTCTCTCAGCCTTTCTTCATAGGAGAGGCGTTCCATCCCCCTAATCATTTTTGTGGCCTCCTCCGGACCCACTCCAACACATCCATGTCTGTCTTGTGCTGAGGGCTCCAGAGCTGGACACAGCACTGCAGGGGGGGTCTCACCAGAGCAGAGTAGAGGGGCAGAATCACCTCTCGACCTGCTGGCCACGCTGCTGGTGATGCAGCCCAGGATACGGTTGGCCTTCTGGGCTGTGAGCGCACATTGCTGGCTTGTGTCCAGCTTTTAGAAGTAGAAGTTGCTATCAAACCTTCAGTTTAGATTCCAAAATAGGTACAGATTCAACACAATGATTTTTGTATACTATATTTAGTTTTTTATTTTCTTTCGTAATGAGAAATACCACCTTGCTCCATGACGGGTCTCATTGCCTTGAGTAGAGCTAATAATAGTTACAAATACTAGATTAATAATATATACTTTTGAGGAAATATTTCAGTCTTCTCTATGAAAAAAATCATTGAGGATTATGATAATGAATATCTATCAATTGTAAAAAATTACTTGAGAAAACCCTCAAGGAAGTTGGCATGCCTAAAAAGAAGGGCAAAGCTGACTATGAGAAGCAGAAGGCATCTTTCAGAAATCTGAACTGCCTCCAAATGAGGAAAAGATAAAAGATCACAACTCTAGCAGTTTAAATGTGCATTGCAATCCCTCCTTTGACTTCCCATATAAGTTTGCACATGTACCATGCTCATAATATATTGTACAGTGAGGCCATTGTTTTGCTGGATTTTCCAGAGATCAGAATAAATTCATATAGGGGACTTTCACTTCCATGTGGATAGTCCCTGCTCTGATTTGTGCCGTTGGAGTACAGCGGCAGAACTCTTAAAAGCTGGCTCACAACTTCAGCAGTGCTGGCCAAGGGGCTCCACAACTTCTAAATCTTTGTACCTTGAATGTAAAACAAAACACACAAAAACCCCAACAAAAACAAACCACCCCTTTCCACCCCCCAAAAAAACCCCAAAATCTCAAAATATCACCTTTGTCAAGAGAAGAATAGAACTTCAGGTAGCTGTTGTTCTCCTGTAAAGGAAATAACTGCAGCAATGAGTAAAACACAGTAGAAAATAATCCATACTTCAGGGCTTTCCAGCTGACTTCAGGGTTTTTTGGCTTTGGACCCAATTCAGACCCAAATCAGTCTGATCCTATGCTGGCTGTTCATTTTGGAACTTAAGCAATTCCACTCTTAGTAGAAAGGTGATCTATACAGATATTATTTTTATGGCAGAAATATCAGTTTTGAAACAAAAAATGCTATTTTCTACATTCCATTAAAAATCTTTGTTGTTACAAAAAAGATAGCTTTTTTGAGCAAATTCACGCTGCAGTGAGCACTCATATTGTCAGTGTTGCCATACTATTTTCACTCCTTTTTCTATTTAGAGAGTCGGGTTACCATAGTGGGTTAGCCTCAGTAATTCACACTAAGAAATATATTCTAAATTTTAACTACATATGGAAATTAAAGTTGTTGTTACTCTGTGCCTGTCAATTATGTAAGAGCATAAGAATTACTATACTGGATTAGACCAACATTTCTCAGATGGCTTGGAAGGGAGGATCAAAGGTCGTTTAGTAAAATTGTTCAGAGGAGATGCAAGAACTGTGTAAATATAGGATTATTGATACAGGTTGCTACCTGTATTACCTCCGTAAAGACTTTGTGTGCTCTTGTCCTCAGCTTTGTTGGCTGTACAGTTATGATATTCTCAAAACATTCTCACACCACACTGAATACGTGCTGCTGAAGTGCACATGCAAATATTCGTTTGCAGAAGATGTAAATATATATGCCCATGAAATTTCCTCACAGAAAATATTTAATGCTGTGCACATGGAAAATCCTGATTTAAACCAAATACTTTTTTTGCACTCTGATCTGAAAGTAATTCTGTCGTGTATTTGTTGTGAGAAGAGTTATTCATCTAAAGGTGGTTGAAGAATAGGCCATTTTACTCAGTGGCTGGCTTGATTTCACTTTCAGTACACGGCATTTGAAGGCAGCAACGATCATGAAGAATGGAAATTAATTTTTTTGAAACTATGCTGAGTGTTTGTGTCATGTGTCAGCTGATTAACAATAAATGCGTGTCTGGTACAAGACTTGTAGCTGGCTTAAAAGCTCCAAGAATAGTTTCATTGAAAATACTCTGAGTATTCCCTTTTTTTAGGTGGTTTAAAAGGTTTAAGTCAGTTTGAAGCATATACTTCTGTTCATTAGTAATCCTTCTGAAAAGGTTGAATTTTTAAAAATGGTGCTCCTTTAGGGACTTTGTACGAAAACCAGTTCACACAAGACCTATTCCTGAAAAAAAATGAGATTTTTGGTCATGTTTTTGCCCTTTAATAGAGGTTCATTGGAAGGTACTGTGTAATACCAATTCCTTTTCAGTGAGATTGCACCAATGAGCATTTTGTTCTGACATAATATATTCACACTGTAAATGGTGCTGCTGGCTTCCCCCATTTGCCAGACTGTTCGCATCCCATCACCTTAGATGCTTGTGTTTTGTAATTCCCTTGGGGCCTGTGTTTTCTCCAGGAATGTTTTCATTTGTCTGTGATAATGGAAATGGCACCTAGCAAGGAAGCCTCCCGGGCTGATGATGTTCTGCAAAAGCTCGGGAGTTTTGCTGGAATATAAATTCAATAAGCATTCTTAGTTCACATTTGGCTTCTTTGTGGACAGGTAATAGTTCATATCTGACATATATGAATACATATTAAAAGTTCTTTGCAAAAATTAAATCACTTTCCTGCATTGAATAACACCCTACCCACCCCACCCCACATTGTAGATATATAATGTAGATAAATATATAGTATAAATAATACTTCATATATTTAACTGTGACATTTTTCTCCCTACTTTTATATGTGGTCAAAATTTGTAAAAATTATATGGTTTCTTCTGCATCTACTTAGGCTTTCAAAATCATCAGGTGTCTGTATATCACCTTTAGACAGATGTTTTCTTCCTCACCTATTTTTTCTGTGTTTTTCTCTACTTACTCCTCTGCTGCTTCTTCATCTTTCAAAATTGTCAATAGCTACTTTGTAGTTATGTGTTTGCATTTAAAAAGTTTTTAGTTTGTGAAGTGAGACAGATAAATCTGTAAATATTTTGCATTAGTAACACATTCTAAATATGTTGACTTTCAAGAGAAGTATTTTTTATTTACAAAAATACTTTAAGAATATAAAATACTACAAAGATAAAACAAAAATTGTATTCCAAAGCCAATTTAGTTTTTTATTAAATATACATTTAATCCTTTCTAAATAAAATTAATTTCTACTGGTTAAAAAACAGTAAATCTGGCTGTTCTTCTTCAGAAGTACAAACATGTACTTTGAATACTGTATACCTATGCTAAACTTGAAAAATATGTGGTAGAGAGCCTTGTAGAGTACTCCTGCTAAATACTGATACTCAGTGTGTTTTCACTGTACAGGATAGCACTCACACGTCTCACATATCAATGTTCTTACCGTAATTCAAAATTTCTGATCTCCTAGGCCCTTTTTAAATAAGCTCAGTACTTTTGTAGTTCCTGATGATGTATGTGCAAGTATCAAAAGTTTTAGCTTTCACATGTTGCCTGGTTTGCAAGCCAAAAGTGGAATGAATTTGTGTGGTGGTTTTTGCCTGTAATTTTCGTAGGATTGCTGATGTTAATGTAGCTGTCAATCTTGGAAATTTAGCCAGGCAAGTAACATTCCTGATCCAAGGTGCTTATGAATAACTCTTTGGGATTTGGTTAATGGAGAGTTTGGAAACTTTGCTTTACTGCAGTGCATAGGTTTTAGAAACTGGTTCATTCTTGTGAGATTTGAGGGAGGAGGGGGGAGAATACTAAAAAAAAAAAAAAATCTGTAGTTACTCTAGAAACCATGTAAATGTGGGTAATGGTAAACTTGCCTACAGTGCACTGATGAGCATGGAGCATTGCTTCACAGTGTTAATTGTCCATCTTGTTAAATCATACTAAATTTATTGTTAGCATAAAAGGCCAGAGTAATCTAGTTAAGATTCTTTTTTTAACAGATTTGAATTTTTTTTTTCATATTTGCAGTCTGGTTATGAGTAAAGTAGATATGTAACCTCAGAAATAGTCTGGTGCTGCAGGTTCTGACAGCTGTGTTCGCTAGATTGAGGAGCAGGGGAGAAGGCAAAGAATGTCTAAATGTGTTTAGACACTGAGTATCTCTATATGCCTTCTAATGTGTCGATTACTTGTATTTGGAATATTGAGAACATAAGGTTGTTAAAAGTCCCTATGTCAGTAACTGATTTGTATTGTACAAGTAATGGATCTCCTCTGTAATTAGTGCCTAAAAAAAATTTTTTTTTTAATCTTTCTGCATCCTACCCTAAAGTGTATGTCATGAAGAGCTGTGAATTTAGCTTCAGTACTTGATTGATTCCTTCTAGCTGAAAACTGAGCTGGATGCTCAGAATTAATTTATGCTGGAATCTCACTGCTTCCCAAGTAAAATTATTCAGAAGTGGAGATTTCATTACTTTGCTGTTTTCTTCACAGACTGCTGCTGATTAACCAGAGCTTTAAGACTTTCTTTCTGTGTCTGATGAAGCTATTTTTGTTTCTTCAAAGTAAAACCTGCTGAGATGGAGTGGCAAAGGCACTGATGATATAAATGGCACACTGTGTCAGCTCTTACCTCAATCAGCTTTAAATAAACATTTGTTTCACATGGTGAAACAATTAATGTAAACACAAAGTATCAAATTCAGCTCTGGAATGAGCCAGTGCCTGTCTACTGACTCCAGCTGTTTTATACCAGTGTTGAATATGAACACGATTATGTCTCTCATAACTGTTGAGGTTTTCCAATGAACCTCCCTTCAGACAGACATTGGTAAAAGATAATCTAACAATAGGACAAGGAATAAAAGAACACTATTTGGAAAATTAATCAAGAGCTCAGAGTTGGGCAGGGACCATTGGAAACAGAAATAATTTTACTATTCTGAGAATTGTTTCTTAGGAAGAGTGATGAAACGAGGAGGATTCATCCAACATTAGCTAATATGAAGGCTTAATAGAAGACATTTTTGAAAGAGTAATTCTGCAAAGGCAGCTCAATGTAAGAGGTGAAGGACTATGCTCTGTATTCTATATACTATAGTTTATTGAATTTCAATTCAATATATTGAATATATTGAATATCAAACTTATTGAAAGTTTCCAGAAGTTTAAAGGGTTTTTTTAGGAGAATGTGTAACACTTGATCAAACACAGGCTAGTCTGACCATCTGTAACCAAATGGGCTTCGTATGCTTACTGTGCTCTTCTTGACTCCTTGGATCTTCAAAATTTAGCCATCTCTCATCTACATAGACAATTATTTAAAGGCTGACTTCAGTTCCCTCTTTCAGCTGTGAACAATTTCAAAATTTCAAACAGGGAAGAAGTATCCAGAAATAGAACTATGAGTTAAAAGTGTTTTAAACACTGTGGTGCTAGTGACTTCAGTAATAGATGCTTCAGTACTATTTAATGATTCTTACTTTACAAAAATGAACATTACACTTTAATATGGAGATTCAACCCAAATAGCCCTTTTTCATGAGCAGAAAGATGTTGAACTTGAATGTTTTTCACTTCTATGCAATAGGCAAAGCTGAAGTTCTGCATTATTTTGGGGGCAGAGCCCTCAAATTTGGTCACTGCTAAGTGGTAGTGTTTACTCTGTAGAAAACTCCAGCCACAGCTGTGTCCACTAAGAACTTTTCCAGTCTCCCAGCTGATCTGTGTTTCAGATGTCTGCCATGCCATTTTGGGAAAAGAGATATTTCTGTAAAAAAACCACAAAATAAGATTCTTTTTTGAAAAAAAAAATCAAAGAATGCTTTTTTTAAAAAAAAAAAAATGCAGTACTTTTACCATCCCACTGGCTGTCTAGTTAGGCACCTTGTTATTACTGCTGTGTTGGAAGTAAAAGCAATAGTTCCTTTTTTTTTTGTAACAGATGACTGATTTACGTATACCAGATCAGAAAAATGTGCGCAAAGGGTGGGGAGTTGATTTTTTTTTTTTTCCCTTTGTCTCTGCCCTTGGGTTTTAATATATGTCATTAAGATATACCAAAAAAGGATTTAGTTTTATAAATGAAAGGAAACTTCCAGATTAGTTCAGTAAATGTGGATTCTGGACTAGTCAAAGAAGCATTTTCACAGGAAAGGCTTGCTACTTCTGTTGAAAGTAACATGAATGTTGTGAGCCATTGTTTGGAACACCTTCATCCTATATGCAGTCTGCTCCGGGCAGAAATGTTTGCTGATACGAATCTTAGAAAAAATGGGATAAATTTGGTGTAATCTTTTAAAACATAGGATTTAATTTTTTTTCTCCCTGTCTACTGCTAAACTGTTCAGTGTGTAGTCAAACAATTTTCACAACAGTCCTTCCCAGCAATCACTTATTCACTACAGCTGAACAGTTTCATCTCACTTAACTCATGACGTATGACTAACCAACTACTTCACAGTGAAAGTTGAATTGTTTGCTTGATCTGTAGTTCTATATTAAAGGCAAATGCACTTCTACAAAACATAAAATTTATCCATAACGAAGGTATCCTGAAGCCTCAATGCAAAGCCAAATAAAGATCTTTAAAATTATAACAGGAAGACTCTAACTTGTTGACCATACCAGTACAGTGAAAACCTAACTGAAAGATCAGCTTGTCATAATATTTATAATAATAAGCTGTATTTTGAATCCTTCATCAAAATAGTACTGTTTCATTTTGCAAGGCTAGCCAAGGGAAGTGAAGTTGTGCATATTTAGTACAAATATCACTGAGTTTTTAAAATTTTTTAAATTGAAAATTGTTACATATTCTCTATATCCCAAGACATGGCTATATAAATGGAGATTGCAGGGCTTGAATCTCATTTTGTATAGAGGACTTTTACAAACAAGGCCCTGTAAATTCAAGGGTGGTTCAGTCATGGAATTAGAGTAAGAATATATTTATAAATTATTAATATTGAATTATGTGCACCAGAAATACTGTCTTCATTGTTCTGCTTCATATGATGAACACAGACATTAGCTTTCTCTATTATCTACAGTACATGATATACCTTCATTACTACACTTCTTTCTTATTCAGTGACATTTTTCCTTCTTTCATTCAGTTTTATCTCTAGTCATAAAAGGTAATCTATATTTAATATGGCTGTATCCAGCCAGGGGATTAAAAATCTAAAAATATTTTTACTCCAGCATGTGCCTGCAGGCTTGTATTTCATTGCATTCACTGTCAGAGCAGAGAAGGATGTGGTCAGGAGGAAATTGGCTAGTCTTTTGATCAGACAGAATATTACCTGAATCATTTTAAGAGCTGATGGGGAAAGGTTTCTTCCCAGACCAAATTTGCTTTGCTGAACAAGGCAGCCTACATTAAAATGTTGTTAATAAATAATATCCCGTCTCACAAACCCCTCTCTAATAGCTGTATGTATATCCTAAGGGAGGGTGGCTTGGAAGTATTCCATATTAGTGTCTAAAAGTTCTATTAAGTGTACTGTGAGCTCTAGAAATTTACTTATAGAATAGAAATGAGTGAAGGATGTATAGACTATTTATCTCCCACTGAACTGTGTGTTGAGAAATTAATGATTACTAAGTGCCTATACTCAGCACTGGTGAGGCCGAGCCTGGTGTACTGTGTCTAATTCTGGGCTGGCCACTACAAGAGAGAGATTAAGCTACTGGAGAGAGTCCAACAAACAGCCACGAAGATGGTTAAGGGACTGGAGCATCTCTCCTGTGAGGAAAGGCAGAGAGAGCTGGGACTGTTTAGCCTAGAAGAGAGAAGGCTCCAGGGGGACCTTGTGCATAATGTGCATAAATCTCTGAAGGGAGTGTGTAAAGAAATCTGAACCACGCTATTTTCCGTGGTGCCCAGTGACAGGACAGGAGGCAGTAGGTGCAAACTGAAGCCCAGGAGGTTCTGTCTGAACATAAGGAAACACCCTTCCCCCAAAAACCCCCCCCTCCCTTACTGTGCGAGTGACTGAGCGCTGGAACAAGTTGGCCAGAGGTGGAGTCTCCATCCATGGAGATGCTCAAAAGCTGTCTGGACACAGTCCTGGGCAACCAGCTATAGGTGACCCTGCTTGAGCAGGAGGGTTGGACAAGATGACCTCCGGAGGTCCCTTCCAACTTCAACTATTGACTAATTCTGTGAGCAAAAGGTTTCTCTCTGCACTCTCCATTAGGATTGTTGCAGATAATGTTGCATCTCAGTTAAGCTGATAGACTGTCAGCTTCATCAGGCATCCTCGTTTAATTATCTGGTAAGACTTCTGCATGTTGTCTGTACTAGTGGCATCATGTCTCACTGAGCTTTATGATGCACAGGGGACAGAAATTTGGGATCAGAATTGTACAAAAGTGCCTGATGCAGAAAATAATCCTGATTAAGTTCTTTTTGAATACTTATAGTAAAAGTTTTATTGTAAAAAAAAAATTAAAAAAAAAATTTACTTGAGGCTGAAATTCTACATCTCCTGCAACAAATGTGTACTCAGTGTTTAACAGATTCTGCCTTTTCTGCCTTTAGTGATTCCCAAGTTTTACTTTTCATACTCTTCATCATAGAAGATTTGTCAGTAGAATTCTGAAAATATTTACTATAATTGAGGCAGCTGTGAACAAATAGAACATCATGTTTGACCTTGTGAACATGAGTTTAGAGATGTAAAATATCATTTTGGTGCAGTTACATTTATGGTGTGGAAAAATGTCCATTTCCATTTTGAAGTGCAGACTGATAGTATAAACAGGTATACTTGCGGTCTTAATCAGTTTTTGCCATCTTAATGAAAAAAGATCCAAATACTCTGCTTTTATTTTTCTATTTGAATGTCTGTAAGATTCGTTGTTACATTTTACTATGTACGATAGGTTTTAATGTTTATTCACTAAATGTGTTAATGACTAAAATTGTGGAATAAAGACTTGAATTGAGGAATAAATATTTTTTAATCTTGCTGAAAATATGTTTCAATAGATTGCTGTTTTTAGAAATTCATTGTAAGTAAAATACAAAGGGTACTGCTCTGAAGAACTGGATTGATTTAAACGATATAAACTTGAAACAACCCGGTAACTCTGTGCATTAACGTGGTTAGTGAAATAAATGGTTAACCCCTTGTTCTTCATAACCCCCCCCTAAAAATCCTTAGATATGTTTGCAAAATGTTAAATTTTTATTTATGCCATGGCCCCATGAAAATCAGTTTCCAGTTATTGGCAGATTAATGCAGTAACTCTGCTGAAGTCACAGGCAATTGCTCCTGGGTGCTCTTGCATGCTAAGTGATAAAGCATAAACATGGTGGTAACCAAAGCTCATGTATTGCTAACATTGATGGGATGAGTGAAGAAAGATAACAGCTTGAAAGCAGGTGTCAGAGATATAAGGGCAGGAGATACAAGGAGCAGTGCTGTTGTAGCAGATCCTAAGTGAAGGCTAGCAGTTTTTCCAGATGGCCAGATGAATTTGATACATGTTGAGGCTGTTTCTGTTTGTTGTTGTGTTCCCCACCATGCCAAGTATAGTGAAATACAATGAAAGCACAAAAGCTATCAAAAAAATTAACAGTTGCCTACAAAAGACACCTGTAAGAAAGCAAGCTGATTTTCTTATGTATGCAAAATCTGTCTGGATTTCACAAAGAACTGGATCTTTCCCATTATTGTCTGCATTGTTCTGTGAAGGCTTACTCCGGAGTCCCAAGAAGGTTCAAGAAAGAATTCAAGTAGTCACTATTCATTAAGTAACCTATGTGCAAATACCATAAACTTGGTGAATAGTTGTTTGACTGAATAATAGTGATTTTTTTAAATTTTTTTTTCTTTCCCAGTCAGTACCTTAAATCACTACTCCCTGCTGGTACAAGCATAAAAGATAGAGTGTAACAGAGTTCTCCCCACCTTTCACACGTTCCATGTAGCAGGAGGGAACCAACAACATATGTTAAGATAATCTCTCTGAAGTTGCATATTTAATTAACCTACCAAAGACAAAGATTCTCTCACCTACTTTCCCTGAAATTAATAAGAGATGTAGCCCCATGTAAGTAGTTAAAAAATGAGCTATATAAGTATTTTGCAGTGAATTTTTTCCAAGTGGTTTTTCTTTGAGTTCATTCAGCCTTTTATGATTTTATAGTTCGTCAAAAAAACCCTGTAACTGCATAGATTACTTGTCTTGAAATGTAACAGGTGGTTTTTACATGCTTCAGTTTTGCTCCTTTGTGGAGAAAGGGCACTTTTCCTGCTGTTCTTATATTGATAGCTGTAAATTATATGTGCATGCCTGGTTACTGGTGTAACTAGAGTCCTAGGGAAACACAAGGTACTGATCTCACTACTTGATATTTGGAAAGTGAAAAGAAGGCCACTTTTGATGGACTATTGCTGTCCAAATTCTCATTGTATTGCTGTGCTTTATATCACTGTATGTTATCTCTTCTTACCTGGTTTTCGTATGTCTTTTTACCACACAGTGCATTGTGATTAAGTTCAGCTTAGAAAACAGTATATTGTGATATGCTGTAGAATTATTAAAGAAGGTGAAGTATTTAACATCTATCCATAACAAAGTATTATGGAAGTCAAGCTGACTGCTGAAATATGCCTAAATTAGTCTCTTCCTATTATGGTCTATTTATTTTAGCTATACTTGCTCAAAGCAGACACTTGGAAAAACAAACAAACAAACAAGAAAAAGAAACCAAAAAACACCCAGCCAACACGACTTCACTGATCATACTTTGTTTCTGTTCCAAGTCACAGCTCAATGCCTGGCTTGAGCAAATGAGCCAGGTTGTGGGCAAATGTACCAGGGCCCGAAGAACAGGAATCATAGGCACAGTCATTTCCAACTTTATGCAGCAAGCCACATTTGCAGAGAACACTGTTGGTTTCCTTTCCACTGGGTTCTTTTCAAATGGGTGAGAATTAGAACCTTGTTTTTCCTCTCACATAGTTTTATATATACTTGCAGGGAAGTAAGTTATTATCAAATATAGCTTATAGGGCTGCAGCAGAATCTTTCCAGTCTGACTGTCTGCCAAAAAAAAAGTTTCAGAAAATATAGGGCTATCATATTTGCCTGAGATTTACTAAGAAGTTGTATGTGTATATGCACTATGCAGCACACATGCAGTAAGCCTAATGTTTCCCCAAAAGGCTGTGCTTACTGTGTTGCTGACATATTGTTAAAATTATAATTGTGATTACTGTATTTGTGAAGAAATGTATATGCTCATTGTCATAAATCAAATACATTTCGGAATGTACATGCGTAACAAACATATGTGGAATTTTTGGACATATGGTGACCTGTTTGGTGCTGCTGTGTGTGTATAGCTGATGTGACCTAAATACAAAATAAGTAGGGTACGTATGTACATATGTATGAATAACAGAGTGTGGAATCCCAGAGGAATTGAGAAAACCTCAGTAGTCAGAGACATGCAGGGATATGCTACATAAAACCTCATGACTAAGAATCTGTACGTTACAATTCTTAGGATCTGAGGAGAAATGATTAATGAAAGAACTGTACAGGAGTTATGTGGCTCGGTGACTATGTATTTTCTGTCCAGCAACAGCTAATGTCATTATTGGTATTCACAAACTGTACCACCATCAACATTTTGTCTGTTATAATTTGCTGTGTTCACAGATGGGACCTCTAAACAGACGTTTCCAAGTATAATTCTAGTCATAATTCAGTTTTCATAGTACTTTGCATAAATGTCTATTTTTGATGATACATTGCTCTAATTCATTACAGCATTTTTGTCAGTTCTAAATTGGGCAAATTGACAAGAAAAGCCAATTGCTTTTCATATAGTATTATTGATTTCTGAGAGATTTTTCGGAACCAAATTGCACAGACGCATATCAGAGGGAAACACAATCCTGTGTACAATTCATGGTGTTGAGCAAGGAAGGCCAAGTACAGAAAATAGTCCTTTATAGTTAACCTGTAAATCTATTGATTTGAAACACCTTAATTTTAAGAAAAACAACTGTCTGCTTGGCTAATCTACATTAAGCATTGCAGTTATCCTTATAAAGAATAAGCTCATTAATATTTAAACTACACATTAGCTGCATCTCTTACAAGGAGATAATATTCCCCATAACTTCCATTAATTATAACCAAATTAACATGAACTGTGGATAACTGATTGGGAATAAATCTTTCATGGTTCAAGCCAAATCTTAGTAAAAGTGATAACAATACTTTTAATGTAAGTAACAATTATGATAGTTACTCCTTATTAACTGTACACTAAGAAAGAGCACTCCACTGATGTTGCTCAGCTCAGCAAATTGTAGAACACATCTGAAGTAAAAGTAAATTAGTACAATGCCAACACCTGTGTAATACCCATTCACATGTGATTTCCTGTTCTTCAAATAGTCCTGAAAAGAGCCAATTTAGAGAATTAACAGAAAGTTATTATGAAAAACAACTTTCTCTCATACTGTCAGAGAGCACAGATTACAGTAGATTTTGTTTTGCTGTTGTTTCACATGATGCTTAGACCTTGTTTGGGCAAAACTTCAGTGTCTTAGGTGAGACTTAGTATTCAAGTGTCCTCTGTTAGAAAAGTTAAACATGCAAAGCTTTCACAGGTCAAATTTGTTCTGGCAAATGCTTACTGGATCAATCTGATGTTGTGGTAGAGATGTCAAACCAAAGGTATACAAACTGTCAGAGAATCACAGGATGGTTTAGATTGGAAGGGACTGCTGGAGGTCATCTTGTCCAATCCCCTGTTCAAGCAGGGTCACCTAGATCATATCCAGATGACTTCTGATTATCTCCATGAATGGAAATTTCACAACTTTTCTTGGAAATTTCACAACTTTTCTGGGCAACATGTTCCAGGACTCGGTCACCTTCTCAGTAGAAAAATGTTCCTGTTCTACTGTTTTACCACCGTTGTGCTGAAAAAAATGTAATTTGATCTGGCTGAGACTTTTCATGTTCCAAGCTGGGTCTGTTGCCCCTTGTCCTCCAAGAAGAGTCTGGCTCCATTTTCTCCGAGCCTCGTCGCTCGGTAGTTGAAGTCTCCCCTGAGCCTTCTCTTCTTAAAACTGAACAAACCCTGTACTCTCAGCTTCTCCTTGTATGTCATGCGCTTCAGCCCCCTGATCGTCCTGGTGGTCCCCACTTCCTCCAGTCTGTCATGTCTTTCAATACCGAGTTGCCAAAAATAGGACACACTGCTCCAGCAATAGTCTCAGAAGTCGTGAACAGAGGAAAGTAATCATTTTCCTCAACCTGTTGGCTGTGCTTTTGCGTAGCATGCAATTGTCATTCTTCACTGCAAGAACACACTGCTGACTCATAATCAGCTTCTTGTCTTCTGAGATCTTTACTGCAAAGCTGCTTTCAGTCCAATCATTCCACAGTCTGTACTGTTCTATTTGCATTTGTTGAACTTCATGAGGTTCTTGAAAGCCCATTTCTTCAGGCTGTTGAGGTCTTTCTGAACAGTTGCTGTAACCTCCAGCCTATCGGCCATTCCCCCTGATTTTATGTTGTCCAAATTGCATTCTGTCCTATTATCTAGGTAACTAAAAAAGACTTTGAACAGTATTGAACAAATTGGTATTTGCATCTGAAGGACAGCACTAGTAACTGGCCACTAGTTGGACTTTATACTGCTGATCACAACCTTTTAAGCCCAATGGTCCAGCCGATTTTCTGCTCTCCTCATAGTCTACTTTACCAGTCCATATCTCACCATTTTGGCTGTCAGGATACAATGGGAGACTGTGTCAAAGGCAATGAGTGCAAACTGAAACATAGGAGGTTCTGAACATAAGGAAACACTTTTTTTACTGTGCGGGTGTCTGAGAACACCAGAACAGGTTGGCCAGATAAATCAAAAGATGTCTGGACATGGTCTGCTCTAGATGACCCTGCTTGTCCAGTTGGACAGGATGACCTCCAGAGGTCTGTTCCAACCTCAACCACTTTGTGATTCTGTGAAGTAAATATCCAGAGGAACTGAAAGTGTGGTACACTTCCTAAATTGAGTCGAAGCTCAAGTTTGATGTAATACATGAAAGAAAACTGTCAGTGCTAGTCAGTATGTGTGTTTGTGGGTTAGGAGATATGGCATCCAGAAACACCGATGATCCCTACCTGTCATAATGTTCTGTGGGGCCGTTAACTGCTTATTTTAGAGTACATCAGTTTTAAAACTGATGCAACCTAATTTGGGGTAGGGATTGGATGACCCTGGAATTTGGATAGTAGTCGTCTTATCCCATATTGCTTTCACTTATGATTTTGTTTTATGTTACTATCCACTTTTATATTGTAAATGAGCCTAAATTTGAGCATACATGTAATAGCTGTGATCTCACAGAACTGCAGTATTTACATTTACTTAATACCTGTTGATTTGTTTCTAATATCAAGATTAAAATATGCAGTTGCCTAGAGACCTATGTTAATTATAAGCTTAGGATATCTAGCTGTACTTTCTAGAGGAAGCTTGCATTATGGATAGGTTGTCAACTGAACCTTTTCTCAGTACAATCCGAATTTTATAAGCTGCCACGTAGAAACCAGTTTTTCTGCAATGACCTGACTGGACAATCTGAAGAAGCATTCTGTGCTGTGCCTTATTTATTTGTTTTTCATATGAAAACATAATTCCTGCAGGGAATTCTATTTCAGCCGCAGAAGGAAGGCCTGTTAACAGCTCTTCCTTCTGCCTGAATGTTTCCCTATGAATTGCTGATGGTTAAGAAAGATCATAGTGACAGAACAGGAGACAGTAGCTTTGTGCTTAGATGACAATAGCCTGTGTCTGTGCTAAGTGCAGCTGGCACCATTAACTACCTATCCATAGACCGAAGTAAAAACAATTATCACTGCATGCATTAGAATGATGAAATTCACTCTGTTTCTATAGTAACCAGAGTGACAATTTATATTATGACCTTAAGAAAGTAGAATGTGACCATTTCTTTTTTTATTTTTTTCAGTTTTACAAGGAGCAGCAATTCACAGAGAAAATAATGTTTAAGATGATGCACATAATTGACAAAAATAAAGGTAAGATGTGCTTTACCGGTAACAAAAAGATGCACAGTATACAGTCAAGTTGGAATGTTGATTTTGATTTTTAAGTATTCTGTTATGTAGAGACATACCCAATTTAGTGCTGTTTGAAGTAGATTCTTCTTTTTCTGTTTATTACAAATAATCCTTAAGTGGAAGCTTTACAAAAAAATCAAGAGTAAGAGAGAAAATAAAGTGACGGCTTTAGCAAGTCAAAATTTTTAAATTGTTTTGTCATCTGGTCTGACTTAAGGTATTATATGAAAAAACAGTGTTACATTCTGAGCTTTTGTCTTCAGAAGCACGTTGAGGTATCAAAACTCTGTAAGAGATTACTTCGTGGATATGTTTATTATACTGCAGCATTTTTAAGCCTATCCAAGCTAGCATTAATCTAATTAGTTTGTTTATTAGTAGCAGGAAAGCTGTGGCAAAATGTTGAACAATCCTAGCTACGATTGGGAGGATGTGTCTTTATTGGTACTTATGAAGTAGAATATTATAGTATAGACCTATGAAGAGAGTAGAGTTCCTGAGTTCTTTAGACTGATTTCAGCATTCTGTCTGAATATTGCTTTGTTTAAAAATCACCTCCCTTTACAAAAAATATAGCATGTTTAACTGTGCAGTCATTTAGTAACAGACGTAATTCTTGAAGCATTTAATAATTTACAACCTTCCCTCTCCCTACATACTTGTGTCGCCCAAAACCTCTTTCCTCATTATGTGCTAAATATATAGAGTGCTTCTATGAGCAGCTCTGGAGCTAGGATCATCTCTGCTATGAGTAAAGGATTATGGAATATTTCTTCAAGTTACCTAAAGCTTCAGGAGCAGGAAAGTAATCCATGCCTGTTGGTCTTTCCTTGCATGTAGCAGAGATAATTAGATAAAGACAGAAGAACTTAATTCTTAACTCTGTGCTAAAATATCCTGTTCAGTCACTTGGTATTCTTTCTTTAGATGTAGCAGTTAATTATTATCTTGAATTTATAGGTTAGTTTTTTTTTTTTTATTAAGGTTAATGATTATCATTGATTGTAATTCCAGGGGTGTCTATAACCATATGTTTTAGAGAATTTTTTAACCTCCAGCTAATTTTTAAAATTCATTTCACTGCAGTAGAGCATAAAATAAGACATCATACTATATCTTAACATCCCTTTCTAAGCCCAGGGTTAGATTGCTGATTTAACTGCATTTTTTTAAGTGTATGGCTGTTTTAAATTTTTTTATATTATGCAACCCAAACTTAGAAATAGGTCTTTTCTGTACCTGCAGTTATATAAAATAAACACAGACATTCTTCTTTAAAAACTGCAAATAATTTAATTTTAGATGATAAGCAAGCATTTTGTTCAAAGTCTGAAATATTCAAGTAATATTATCTCAATTTCTAAGAGGATTCAACTGAGCTTATCAGAAAAGTTAAATAAAAGTGCTGAATATTTCTAGCATCTAGATTTAGACATTAAATACATGGTCAGTTATATCAGAATAAATCTTGTAGTTTATGAGCCAGATCATACATCACATGTGAGTTAGGAGATTAAGTGACTGTCACCAGAGCAAGAAAGGAAACTTCTTAAATAGAACAGTAAAAATGAAGAAGACTGCTTTTGTTCATATAAAAAGAGCAATACTTTAAATCCACCTAACACAGTTCCTCTTCTGAAGCACAAATGGAATAAAGAACTCTGTTTAAGGCACATAATGGCACTTCGGTTTCTAACTTGGTGAGATCAAGTGTGGCCTGAAAAATGGAGAAGTCTGGTTACTCTAATTGTACATTCTTCATTTTGATTTTGCTGATTCTTACGTATGTACGTTCTGTACTCCTGTGACAGTTCATCTCTAGATGGAAATATCGTGGAAGATTAGCAAAAGAATTTCTGTGGAATGGAGAAAAAAAGGAATGTAGGTTGCTTATGCTGTTCTTGGAATTCCAATGATAGGATTGTGTTTTTATAGTTACATAGTTATTTCACTTATTTTAGCTTGCTTGTTTGTAGAAAATGTGTAGAAATGTTCATTTGTACTTCCCTGGTTTTTTGTAATTACAAAAGCTGGTATATCCTGCTCAAACCGTGTAGTATTTCCCAATTACTTTGGTGTTTCACTTCTTGAGTTGACTGCCTAAAAAAGGCATATGGGGCCAAAAAAAAGGAGAATTTTGTGAATGAAGAGTTAAGGTTACAATTGGCATGCAAGTACTATATAAACCTTCCAAATTCCAATTAAATTTAGAATTTAGCAAATCAAAGTCCAGCTAATAATAAGATCCTTAGAAGAATATATGAGATTAAATAGTTAAACTGTGAACACTCGTGAGTACACCTTGCTTTTTAAGCCAGATATTTTCCTACCATAAAAAGCTGAAGAATCATAACGATGGTTAACCTGTTAGATTCTGTGCCCACACACAGCCATACATCAATAAAATATTATTGTGGAGAGATTTATTACTTTACATTAATGAACACTGTGTTGTAATAAGCAGTAAACTGAAGGTAAGGATAGGTAATCACTGTGTTTTACCAAGGCAAAATTAATAGCTAAATATGTCTGATTTTAGTTAGCACTTTGGTTAGCATGTACTAGATTGACTTTATATTTTAGTGACAGTTTTCTATTTGCTGAGCATCTTTTTGTTCATTCAATTTTTAGACTATAAAATCATTCTTTCTTAATCCCTACGTCATCACAGTTACAATACCATCATTAATAAATATTCCTTTTTTTTCCCCACATTGATAGATATGCAAATATATGTCATTGTTTACTCACTGATCCTTCAAAAACAAACACCAATGAAAAAATTAAACTACACTTCTCTTCATGAAAACACCTCAAGGAAGTCTTCAAGTTTGGGAAAATCATAGAGAGGATCAGGGAACAGGATTCTTTTCAAACCAGGTGTCCATTTGGAAATTAAAATGAAAAAAGTAGAAGTAAAGTGAATGAATCACAGCTCATTTTATTCTGCTGGATATGATCATCTAGGACTACATACATAATACTTGCAGCTCATACCTGTTTGCCATCTTGTTTGCCTAAAGAATTCTGCTCAAGATCCTGAATGTTAACACACGCCTTGAATTCCTATTAGTATCCCTGTTTAACCTCTACTGCTACAAAGGTTCGTAAATAGTTCGGCCTTTTGGCATGGAACTATGCACAGAAAGAGTCTATAATGACAGCCTTCAGTGATGAGCAAGTACAGAGAAAGTTCAGTAAATAAAGTGCAAGATTGTGGTTCCAGTTTCCAAAAGTATAGGGCGGAAAGGCTATATGCAAGACAGCTGTGCCAGCTTCTAAAAGGTACATGGAAGAGCAGAGATTTACAGCCTCCTTTGAGTCCCAATAGCCATTGGATAGCATGGCTTTCAATATAACTGGAAGTTTCCATTCTTGGTTTTAAACATATGAATTTCAAATGAAGTCTAGAGTGGCTTTGATCTGGTAGGCTTTTATTAATTGGAATCTATTTCTAAATCTTCCTGATACCTTTGTTTATCTGTAGTCTTGCCTTCTATTCTTTCTAAGAATTATTCTTAAATTATACAGACCTATAAAAGAGGAAAATATTTTTAGATTTAAATAATGAGAATGCCAGAGGCTAATCTAATTAATCATCTGATTTTTACCCTTGCTCCACCATTTCTTCAACATCCTTTAAAATATTAATTTGATACAAAAACAAAATGTCACACTACTTGCATATGCATATGAATGCAAGTCGTGACTTCATGGCATATGGTATTCAGTTAAGCCTGGTATAGTTAACATATGTCTAAGTAAAGTCTCTTTCTGGTATTAAATATTTAAATTTATTCATTTGCATTTTACTGTGGAGAAGACGACACTGGGCATTTATGGCACTTACAGAGATATCATTTTTCTTGAACAAATGGTTCCTGTTTATTTAAACCTTTCAAGAGAGTTACTGGAAAATTTTTGCTATGCATAATGAAAGTCCAAAATCTCAACTGTTGATAATAAATTCAATTTGCAATAAACTGGAGTCAATCTGACTTACTCTCATGACTTTCACTGGACTTTTAGTTTTGTAGGTACTGGTCCATAAATTTACGACATCTCAAAGAATGGCAGACTTTACAATGTCTCCCTCTTCTGCTGTCATTGCATGCTGTTCTATACTGAGGGAGTTCACTGGCATTTTTTTGAAAAAGATATTGGTAGTCTGCTCATTATACTCTTAAGTGCTTTACCTTTGATTTCTAGCTTGTTTCTAGGCCAGTATTAAATGTGTGAACATCTGCAGTGTCCAGCAGAGTGCCTTGCATAGTTCTTGTAATCCCTTATTCTTGATTATGCTAAGCAACATTGGGTCCCAGAACTTAACTGCTAGCTTGTCATACTGCAAAAAGTCTGGATAATGAAGCTTTCCAAAAATTGGACTCACTTCTCCAACGTTGCCATAGCAATATCATTCTGCAAATTCCTAAGTGAAAGTTTTTAACTTAATGGGAATAACTTAATTAAGGAGGGAGCACTTAAAAGTTCTAGATCTACGTGTTCTACTTTCCTAGACATCCATAATAACAATGTACTTTAACTTGAATTTATTTTAGGAAAAGGAATGAGAACAAATAATTCTTTAGTGGGAGAGTATAGTGTGTTTTAAATATGTAGTCTGCAATGAGTGCAAAAAGTGGAGAACACCGTTTGTAAAGTTAAATTGAAACAACTAAAAGAAAGTACTCAGGAACTACACTCTTGAGTGATAGTAGTCTTCTGCTCTTACCTTTATTTCCTCAGAAGAGTAAATTCAGATAGGGTAGAGGAGATCTGTTCAAATTAAAACTGCATTATTCAGCATAGGATTAGTAAGAAGCTTGAACTAATACCATGAGTTTGCGATGTTTTGACCTAGACAAAATCTTCAGGGCCTCAGCGTCCCTAAAATGTGATATAGCAAAAGGCTTTTCAGGAACTCACTTTGGGAAACTTCAGCTTGTACTTCAAGTTGGGGGTACAGGCCCATATCTGACTCATTTTTATTCTCTGGTAAGTCCAATCATTTTCAGGTTAATTTGTTCGCAGTATACATAGTGCTTTATAAATGAATAGGGGAAAGATTGTTTTCCTCTAAAAGGTAAAGAATTTATACTATTTATCCAAATACCGATTGTTCATCTGATGATCATGCATATGCCTGCTGAAAATATATTCACCTAAGACCTGCTTTTTGGTTCCATAGCATTCTGAAATGAAGGTTTATTCGAGTTTGTTGTGCAAAGAATGGATGATGCATAAGCACCAGTTTTGGATATTTGGGGTTTATTCATTGAAAAGTATTCTATCCACTACTGTGAACAGATTCCTAATCCAAGCATGTACATTGTCTTTTTTTATTTCCTCTTTAATCAGCTTTGCACTGTGATCAACATTCCAGCTTTTGCTTTTTGCTGATTTATACACTTGGAACGTTAAAAAGAAATACACCCTTTACAAGGAAAGACAAAAATCAGTATTGTCAGGATAAATCCACCAGATCTTTAGCTACCTAGTGTTTATTAAGGATGCAGAGCTAATGAGTGCATCTAGTTGGCATGCCACTATGTTGGCAAATCTGTAGGGCTTTTGTTGCTGCAAATAAGGTAGTACTGCAGTACAGTCATTGCAATATTGTGGTTGCAGTAAGAGACTAGATGACAACTTGCTCAGAGTGGTTCTAGTTTTTTACAACTATGTTTTAAAGGAAAATGTTTTTCAAATAGCTATTCTCCACACTGCATCAAGGATCATATTTCACAAGAGCTTAATTCATATTTAGACCCCAAAATTAAACAGTGATATTTTAAAAATACATAAACTGATTGGAACTTGCTGGTTGATCAGCATTTTAGGAAACTTAGCTACTTCCTTTTCTATCCTAAATGGAAACTGCTGACTTCTTTGAAAAATCTCTCCCTATAATTGTATACTTTGATTGCTAACAGAAGGCTGAAAGTCTGGGCTTGAAATGGTAAAGTACAAAGCACACAGTTTCAGTGATTTTTGAAAGAGTGGCTTTTTAATCTGGTTATTGGGTTTCATGTTCTTTGTTCTTCGCTATTTAAAGTTTGCACATATGGTTGTGCTACTGTATGAGACTACAGTGACCTTAGAATAGTTAGAGGTAGTTATCCTCAATGCGTAGACTGCTGTCCTTACAGCACAGGAGTATGTCATTAGTCCAGGGCTATGTTATTATCTCTGAATCTTTTTACATCCTTAGATTTTCTGCTTATAAATTTAACACAATCACTAACTAGAATAACACAAGTAGAATTAAGTCTTCCCAAACCAATTGGTAATTGTCAGCTTACGTAGCCATATGGATGCTGACTAAGGTTAGAGATACATCTCCCTAATACTTATTATTTGTATTTGATTTGTCCAATCCTAGGACATAATGCTACAATTAAAACATAATTTCTATATAAAATATGTTAAAAGCACCCTAACACTGTGACAACACAATAGTGAACATGGCTCTTTCATTAACAATCTGTTAGCATCAGTTGCTCCTGAAGAAGCTGACCAGTTTTCCAACTTCCATTTTGCCTCTTAGGTTACAGGGAAAAAATGGCATACACTAAACTGTCTGAGTAAGAGTGTAATTTTGTTGGAAACTGAACCCCGTTTAATGGTAGTACAAGCCAGCACCTTTCTTTAAAAATAATGGAATTCAAGAGATTATGCTGGTTATAGCCATAGCAGTATGACAGGAGAGAGGTTATCTTTAGATGACATTATCCCAGCTACTATTTTGTCATTTCAGAATCCCAACACATTTTGCTAAGGGATTGTTTTATTTTAAAGACAGAGGAAACTTCCTTCTACCACAAGGACAACATAAATCAGCATGTGTGTATTGGGAAGGAAAAAAAGCCTGTATTTTTGGTTTGCCACAAAGTTGTTTGCAATGCAAAACTGCCTGTAATTTCAACATACAAATACAAGCCCGATTACTGTGTTTGAGGGAAAGCTATTTTTGACAATTTGACCTCCTTGAGTGATACAGTTTGAACCACATTATCTTTGTGGAGCCCACATCTTTGTAAGGTGCTGTTGCTACCAAAATAGCTATAGTTAGTATGTTGGTTGCCTAACTGTACTTAGATCACCGTGGGCTTTTTTTCCTATGTTAGTGGAGAAAATCATGTTGTACAGCTAGAGTCTTATTCTAGGCTGGGTATCTACCCAGAGAGAAGAAAAATCATGCTAAGAAAATCAGTAAGGCTGTAACTGTTTAACCACAGTTATTTTTGTATAGCAAAGGAATTAGATGTTAAAGTACTCTTTTCCAGTCTTGTTTTTACATGTAAAATGTTGAATTGAAATGTTGAACCGTAAGATTTATTACCCCAAGGTTGTCTGGCCTTACCAGTTTAAGACATTAAGCAGTGGAGTAGATTTCTGAAGAAAAATGGCTGATGCGGCAGTAACGGAGAGAAATTCAGAGTTAGTTCAGAGTTAAGATTAAATATAAAGAAAGGAAAGCATATAAAGGCATTTGAAGGCAGCCATGGCAACCATATAACTTCTCTGTCTTGCAATTACATTGTCATTTAAAACATTTTCGGTTTTGGTCTCAGTTTAGATGAAATTGAGTTCAAAAAATTATTTTTCGTTTCCAGAAAAAATTACATTTTGTCCTATCTCCTAACTCTCATTTCCTTGCCTTTATATGAAGGCAACTATAAGCATTGTTTTCCACTGACTGAATTATTTCCTTACAAGATCTTGCTTTATCTCCCATTTTGAAAGGAGAGGCTCTCTTTTTTTATTCTTAGGGATAGAGTTTAAAAGAAGTGCATGCCAATTCTTACTCAAAGATTATTTTGCGTTTTATTATAGGATTCATGCATCAGACATCAGTGTAGCTTAAAAATACTCTGCCTGCCAGATTCCTGCTTAAATGTTTTCAAGCTGTTACAAGGCATATGAAATACAGGTCTAATTTAAAGGTTTTTGTGCAACCGTGCATCACAAATATAATAACTAGGTGAATCACAGATATTTATTTACAGATCTAAAAATACACTTAGTAGTTGCCTTGTGAATAAAATATACTGGTTGCCTAGAAAGCTCCAAACCTTGAGCAGTAAAGCTCTCACCATAGGATCCATTGTGATTAGAAAAGGTTACTGTTAAAAATTATGCTTGCAGTGCACAGTCGTGACATGGGGAGAACAACTGCACAAATAAATTTGCATTTTTGGGACTGGAATCTTGGCTCTTTAATGGAGAAAGAAGGTAAAAGAGAGAAAAGACCAATAAGTTAAGGAGTTGCCATCACTTGATAACTGGGTGGGAGGAATCACTGTGTGTTTATTATGATCCATGTCTGGTGCATTTCATTGATATGTCTGATCATAACATTTGTTTATGCAGATAAATGTTTAAATATCTAAATTGTGTCCTGCACTGCAGATTTAGAAGTACAGTGTACATAAGTATGAACTGTGTGAAGGACAAAATGCAGTACAATATCTCAGTGTTCGAGGTAGATGTTAGTGGGTTTGTAGTCCATGAATTCTGAGCTTTCAAAGGATATCAATCTTGAGTTTGTTGGACTGATGTTTCAGTTCTATATAATGCTAGTTCAGTGATACCCTTGTGTCTCTTCCTTATCTGTATTGTTCAGCACGGTAGTCTTGTCTGGAGAACAAGACAAGTTTGAAAATGATTAAGGACTACTCACGCAAAAGTAAAAACAATTATTAACGTATCCTTAAACCAGAGTTTATTATTATCCTTATAGTCATTTTTTGCCATATTCGTGAAATCAAACTGTGCTGCCAAAGACTCTGGGGAAGCTAGAAAATGAAGGCTGTGTGATAAGGTGAAGGCTTATTTTTATTTTTGTGTAAATTCTTCCATTGATAACTGGATATCTCACACAAAAATATATAGGAATTCTACCAGCAGTTGTATTTTAAAGAAAAAAATTCTTGTAGATTCATAAAATTAATGAAGGCTTATTTTTATTTTTGATAAGGTGAAGGCTTATTTTTATTTTTGTGTAAATTCTTCCATTGATAACTGGATATCTCACACAAAAATATATAGGAATTCTACCAGCAGTTGTATTTTAAAGAAAAAAATTCTTGTAGATTCATAAAATTAAGACCAAGACATGTAAGACATGATGTAAATAGCACCAGTGTAATAAAATCCCTCTTAAATAAGAAACAACATCTTTAGAAATAATTATATTTCTGTAAGAAGCAAGGAAAAATTTGTTTATTACAGGTTCATTAAATACAAATAGTTTCTGATATGTTTTCCATACAATAAAGTGAAAAACTTAGTTTGTGTGAAAAATTAATGTGTTTATGATATATATAATGTTTTACTTAGTTGATAATTCTTTTTGTTTACATGCCTTTATCTATAGTACATGTACGAACATTTATATTACGTTAATTGATTGAGGCATCATTTGAAAATAATGCTTGCTTAGCTTCTGAGCTTTGTGATTTACTTTGTCTGTAAGTGATCTGACATTACTCATGAAAAAATGAGGTCGGGAGAACTACGGCTCAACTTTGTAGTCTTACTAATTTTTAATATGAAAAAATCACTGTGTTGCTATCAGTTCTGAGTTCCAAATTTGGTAATTACATTCGATGCTATAAATTGTGAATTAAAATAATTTTTTATACAGGGACGCATCAGTAGTGAAACTAAAACACGGTGGTATTATTTTGCAAAAAGTTGTGGAAAAAAAGCGTAATTTAATACTTATGACTCTCCTGTGGATATTGAACTACATTTTAGCATCAACTAATGTAATAGATGTTTAATAAAACCCGATAGGATTAATTTACTACTAAATTGAAGAGAAACATCTACCTATGAATACTGTACGAAATTCATTCTTCAAGGGCCTTTTTCAGAAGTTGACCTAGTGTATTTAATTCTGTTATATCACTTCTGTATCCTTGAGCCACCTGTGAAGAACAGAACTGAAGCATACCTTATGAAAATAAGAGAAGGAGTTGATATGGAAGTGTTACTCTATTGATTTAAGGAGCTTTTTAAATGACTAGTCTGGTCTAGCGCAAGCAAGGTTTGCTTACACTTCATTACACATTTCATGGTGTGATATGCCATCTAGTGTTAAATTCCCCAAAAGGAGCAAAACCCTGCAAAATCCTGATACTAGCTTCATCAACAGTACACTTTGAGAGTTAGTGGATTTTCTGAAATGTTAGGAATATACTGTGTATATACAGTAGAGTGAAGAGACAATGTTTACTTCTGTTCTTACTGACTGTTTATTTTAATATTTGCCATCTAGTACGCTGTTCAATAACCCTTGTTGTCTGTGGATACATATCTATTAAAAAACTCTCTTCCCAGCTACGACCATGCAGTTTGACGTTTATGCCTCAGGTAATGTTGATACCTGCAGTGTCCTTTGTAAGAGTGCACACCTTATGTTGTATTTACAAAGAAGTTAAGTTACAAAGAGAAACAGTTTTCTAAGGGCTTCTAAATGCATCTAGCTGGGTAGGGAAAAAATTTGATAACCCCAGAGATTTTGTAAGGAATACTCATAGAATACATTTTGTAATGCAATGGAATATCCTTGTAATAAGCTGAATATAACCACATTGAATTACTCTGCTTCAGTCATACAAACAGAGGTGGGATTCCATGCATTCAAGTAGAATGTTGCTTTAAAAGTGTGGTTTTTTGAGGAAAAAAAGGCTTCCGTATTTGGGGGGGGGAGAAGGAGTTGTCAAAAATTTTAAAAGCTAAGGCTAACAGTGCTACAGTGAGGCATTTTCTTCCCTTTCCTTAGTTGAAATACAAAAATATTATGTTCAAAAATATTATCCCAATGTTTGGAATTAAATGTTCAAAACTCAGGAGCAAATTGTGCAGATGAGTTAATTTTCTCTGAATAAGGCAACAAAAACTGGGGGACATGGTTCTGTCCCCCTCAAATCTTAGTTGAGATTTAAGCAAAAGTAAAATTTAAAAAATATTTCCTAAGTCCTATTTCAGTGAAGGTTTTAAACATGTTTATTTGCTTTGCTGAATCAGAGCTATGAAGTATCTTTTTCATTGGATGCTATGCTATATATCCTCAAAGTGTTCAGTAAATAGCCATAACTTACAGATTTTGTCACCAATCCACATCATGGATTTAACTAAAAATTTGTAATTTGGTGAGCATTCATTTCAAATTATGTATGAATTTCAATTCTAACAAACAAGGATAATGGGTTGAAGAGATTAGATGTTGATATATTCAAGAGAGATGGATTGAAATACACCCCCATAGTGATGTTCTGCAGTAGTCTTAAGATTCTGATTAAACCTGAAAAAGAACTCATAATACCTCCCCACTTACCATCCATCTTAAAATTGTTCTTGCTTTGAAGAGAACTGAACCTTCCTTCTAAAAGCCAACGTTTTGTCTTAAGGGCAACACCAGTGTGTAAGTAATGTTGAACTAGAATTTCTAGGTTGAAAACTTCTTAATTTATATGAGCTTCTGAAATAATACTGTTAAAAGGCATAAATTAAAAAGTTTTCAAAAATTGTTATTTTAAGAAAATGAAACAGAGCCTTGATATTTTAAAAGGAATGTCTTATTGCTTAATAAGCCTGATCTTCAAAACAAAAAAAAAATTACTTTTAGCAGTTCTCAAAGAATCTGAATTCATTACATTCATTACAATGGACATTGCCTATTTTCATACGTAGTTGGGTATGTCAGGCTGTTGTTGGCTTCTTAGAACATACTTCAAAGCTATTTTGGTGTTCAAGTCCTTTTACAAAGTTGATTTTATGAATTCCTGGTACTTTTTTTCCCCTCCTCACACAATAACTCACGTAAGGCTATGTCATTCTTTTTGATCAAAACAAGCAGGGAGAAATGAAGAAACTCACTATATCCAAGCTCTTTGTGTTTCCGATATTTATTTTCTGTATTGTGTCAATTTTCTAAATTAGCCTCATTTTTTAACAGTTTCAGGCAAAGCAGTGTAGAAGCAGCTTGTTTTGTGGTCTGGCAGCCATCTAATTTGAAATAGGAACTATTTAAAGTACTTGTCAGACAAATATAACTTTGTCTTGATTCTAGTTGAAGAAGGGAAATGGCTTTTATGGTGAGTCATCTTACTATGATGGCAAACTTCAGAATCACTGTATTTATGAGTTACCAGCAGTTGAAGTAATAGAGTATATATGGAAAAGATTAAATGGCATCTCTTACAAAAATGCAGTACATTATTTGAAAGTTAATATCAGTTGAAATAGAGTAGAAAACTGCAGATCTTGCTTTTTAATTAATTGAATGCATTAAGTGTAAACAGAGTAACTCAGAAATCTCTTCTATTTGTGTATGTATAAGCCAATTATAACACCACTCTTGTTGCATGTTAAATTTTGTAAAAACTTGAGTTGAATCTTCTGGGTTTCTGTAAACTATGCTATACCCATTAGTAGACCTTTTTCCACAGCTGGATGTGAATCTGTGGACATCAGTTTTCATTGATCCAGTTTAGTTTGGAAGTCATAAACTTTACCTCCTAACAATAAAATGAATATGACTCTTCCTTTAAAAGGAAGATAGTGTTTCACTTGTACAGCACACCAGCTCAGGTAGGGGTTGAGAACTGATCAATGCATTAGAGTGTCTGTAAGTCATAGAAAAGTGAATTTTGCTGTCATATAAATTGCAGGGACAATTTTCCAGAAGCTATTATGTGCTTCTTAGAGCAAAGCCAAAAAGTGAATCATACGATTCACTATCACTCAACCAAACTGGTGTTATACACCTGTTCAGTGGATATTCATATAGGCATGCCACTCATACTCAGAGTTTTTAAATATTTATTAAGTATGCACATGAATTTAGGGTTATCTGACTAAAATTCTGATTCACTGAGATTTTAAAATGTTATCTTACAAAATTAGTTTTTATGGGAATTATAATTGAAGTAATGGTAAGAGTGTGAAAGAGCAAATTGTTCTGTTCTGCCTGTAGATCATTAGAAAATCTGTCTGCAGAATTCCAGTTTCACAATATTTATTGGTAGTGGTGGTGTAAGTATTGTGTGTAGCAGAAGGAGCTCAGCTTGACTGTTCAGATACCAGATGGAACTTGAGCTGCTGGCAGTTTAAAAATTCTATATTTGACTTACAAATTCCTGCAAATGTTGATGCAGGGAAATAATCGTGGAACAAGAAGAAATCAGAAAATTGGAAAAGTAGAACTGAGCTGAATATATTACCTTCCACTTCAGATAATGTTTTCTTGACACTGCCAATGTCTGACTAACAGTTTGAATGTCAAATAGAGTACAATATGGCTTCTATACCTGAGGACAGGATGCTATTCATGCAAGTTATTAGTTTATAGAGTTCTTCAATGCTAAGACATGAAAAACCATTTTATTTATGTCAAGACCTACAAAAATCTTTAACAAAATTTTCATGGACATACAAAAAGGAGGAATTGATGAAACAGATTTCTGGAATACTGCTACACTGGCACAGTCTTTAGCTATTCTTAAGCTCCTGGCTGCCCGTGTACCTTTTAGTTTCAAAGCTTTGGGGGATGTAAGCTTTTGAAACACTATGCTAGGATGTAAAGGTTATATCATATCAGTTTACAGAAAACATCGTATCTGCTACTATGCACAGCAGGAAAAAAATAAACTGCAAAATGGATGTTTTGAGGGATTTTGAAAGAGCAAATGAAAATGTACCTCATTTTGCTGTAGTTCATTTACTGCCTAGAACAAAAAGCAGCGATGGTGTCTAGTTAGAAAAATAATATAGTGTTGAATATAGCTTTGTAACATGATTCTAAGAATGCTAAAGCTGTGTCTACAGTCTTCAGTAAATGCATGTTTAAGGGTTTGGGATAATATCCAGAGCAAATTTTTACATTGGTTTTCACTTGACATGCAGATTAAACTGACAGAACTAGCTTACAAGTGATATAAATATATCCCAAACCAAACTTGGATTAGGTTATCATCTTTGAAAACTTAGTTTCACTTTCTCTGTAGATCACCTCAAATTATTTCCATATCATTCTACTTGCCATCTGCTGTTATTGATAAAGTACTGACTGAAGTAATTTGGTCTCCTGGGCAGTCACCTCCCCTCTGCCAGCCATGCTGTACTAAGGATCTGAAACTGAACCAAGGAGAGCAGAATTAACTGTTATGGGTGCATTTTGCTTGAGGATTCCCAGAGGCCTCTTTTCATGAGAGAAGTGACTCTTATCTCTTATGTTGCCTTTTGAGAAAATGGGAGGAAGAAATACACATTCCGTTTTGTTGAATGAAAAAATGGAACTTCCAAGTATTATTACTGTGGCTTTGTATGTATGTAGGTATCCCTGTTGGAGGAAATGTGTACAGTGCTGTGTGTTTTGTCAGGGGCTAACGCTGTGAGAGAAGGTAGACTGCAAAATACACAAAAGAGGGTTGAAAAGTCCTGAAAAAAATTTACACAGTAAGAAAGAGAAAGAAAGCAAGAAAGAGAAAGAGGTATACAATGGGCAGGAAGAATGAATGAGCGAATGAGCATTACGAATACATTTAGGCGAAAACGAAACAAAAGGGGGGACCTGATAACAAGATAGGAAATTACAAATGAAAGGTAAAGAATATAAAAATGAGGGAAAAGAGTTCTTACACACCTGGAAGGCTGCACCTGGAAGCAAGTAGTGCGTTGTAGAATCCTTTAAAAAAAAAAAAAGCGTAATGGAAATTTGTCAATGGAACCTCATGGGTCAGGGCACAGAAGACTTTCAGTTAGCCTTATGCTTTGGCATATTTGCTATCCACCCTGACATAACGTGTACAAAAACCTTCCAAAAATGTGCTACCTGTCATGTGTGATCTCCTACTTTTGTTGAGAACCTGTTCCCATAGCAACATTGCTATTGCATTATAGCCTAGGTACCTAAGTATAGCAAATTAAATTTACGTTCGTATGTGTGCATATACTTTTTTTTTGCTTGAATAAACACACACACATATTGTGTGGGTATTCAGATGGCATATTGTATGTATCTTTTGGAGCCCAGGACACTTGGTTGGGATCTTTTCTCATCCAGAAATAAATGTGTACCATAACTTCATGAAAAAATACATTTAAATAATACCACAGACCCTGAGGCTGAAAGACCTAAACCTATAGATTAATTTCATAAGTAGCTGTATATTTTGAAAGGTTTCAAGACACATTTTTGAAGAGAAGAAATACTCTGTGGAAGTAGATTATGTATTTCAAACCTGAACTTCTGTCTGTTTTAAAGATTTACATTTAACTTGTGTATATATAAGTTACATCTTGAGTTACAAATGTTGTGATAACCCAGTTTCAGCTTTATACAGTTCTACATATTGGCTTGCTTTAATGGAGAACTACACTGTTCTGTGATCACACCTTGTAAACATTGTAATTGTGCTTTTTTCTAAATAATCTAATCAGGGTTCCCTCTATAGTCATTTTACCTAGCTGAGAGAGTTAAATTGGGTATTTTGAAAGGTAATTACAGTGACTGGGTTATGGAGCTAGAATTCTAATGAGAGGTTTTGGTGTTACTGAGAATGCAAAGTGTGTTTAACAATTCCTGATCCAAATACTAGGGAGCAAAACCGGCAAGTGAGAAAGTAATAAAACAAAACACACAGTAAGCTTAGAGGGCAAAAATAAATTTTATACCAGCTCTCTTCCTTCATGTATTAGTGGGAAATTAATGGTAGTATGCAGTAGTAGGAAATGTAGCGTGCTGCAGCCATCTCACACTTGAATTCGCTTGAATATAGTGCAGCTGTAGTTCCACATCTTTTTCCAGCTCTTTCAAAAAGCTACTGAGTGTTTTCATGTAAGTATAGCAGCTGCCCAGCAACAGCTTGTCTCTAAGTCTCAGTTTTACCATGCAAAACAGACAGTTGCTTTTCAGCAGCTGCAGCAAAAAGAGTGCATTATTTTCTCACTGGTGAGTTTAGTGGAGTAATTAACTAAGCATTAATGTGCCTTTTATGTGATCTTACATAACAGCTTTGGATGCTTTAAATGTTCCATACTTCATACAGTACTTTGAACTACACTGTGTATTACATTTGTAGAAGGATAGGATAAAATTACAAAGTCACAGTATGTATGAGTTTATTAAGGCTTAAGGCTTTCTGCATCTAATCAGTGCTGAATCAGTTATGATTGATAGCAGTCATGCTAATACATATTCAGTAGTTAAGTGGCTCCCTGACTAGTACTCCTCTTATTCTTTTTCCCCATCATCAGTATCTTTTAAGGTACTGCACTGTCATAAAGAAAACTAGCAAGAATAGGAAACAATTGTCCTTTGCTTCTAGCTTTAGATGATGTGCTAACATTCTTTTGGTATGTTATGTACAAGGCAATAGTGATTGTTTTTATGTATCTGCTGAAGAGAAGACAACTTCTTTGTACTTTTGTAGCAGTTACAGTATAAGTTGAGTATAAGGCTTTATCTTTTTTTGTAACTAAACCTTATAACAGACTCTTAAAAGAACTGGAACCTCTATTGATAGAGACTTGTAAAAACCAAATTACATAGATATCTGCTGCAGATAGTTTAGGTGTATGTGATGTAGCTTCATTGCTGGGGGAATGTAGATGAGTATTTCCTGTCACTTTCCTGGTTTTCTGTTATTCTGATGTGTTTCCTGAAATGCAGTTTTAGACAGTATTCAAACACTACATTTTAGTGCCAGCCATGATAGCTATTAATGTAATATTACTCTGTAATTAAGTGTTTTTCTTTGAAGGTAGGGAGATAATAACTTTTTAATGAATTTCCTTTTTCTAGAAAGACTTATTACTTGATCCAAGAGAATTATCTGGTGGTGGTGGGTTTTTTTAATTGTATATATAAATTCCTTTTTTTTAGCCATTGACAAAGAAAGAGGAAACATGAGATGGAACATAATCAGAAATAAGAGTAAAGGAAGAGGAACTGATTGATGTGTTGTAAAACCTCTTCAAGGTAATTTATCAACATTTCTAAAAAATATTTAACTGTCAACTATGGTATGAGACTCCTTCTTTAACAACTTATTTCCAAGTTGAAGGAATACAATGAACTTACTTTTAGATTCATAAATCCAACAGATTTTAGTTATTGCAGATGGGTCACAAATTGAAATATTTGAGGAACTACTGTTCTAAATATTAGCCTAGATTTTAAAAAAGTTAATTTAGATTAAAAAGCATGGTTAGTTTGAATTCTGCTTCTGCCTACTGCCTTATTTAAAAGAAAAGAGATATGGCTGGCAGGTTTTATTGAAGTGTGAGACAGAAAACAGTGGATGTGGGGAATTACTTTCATCTTACTAGAATCTTTTTTGATATAATATGGCCCTGAGCAACCAATACTTAGGAGACTCTGTAAACCACCTGATAGGAATAAACATTGGCAATTTTTTTAAGTCATTCTAAGTCCAAGCACATCATGAGCCTTATAATAATGATTAAAATACATATAAAGCAAACTGTGCTACTTAATATAAAGTTACAAGAACCTACCAGAGACTGTGAGTTACTAAGTTACCTGCTGTTTGCCATTCTCTGTGCAATATGTCTTAGAGTATAAGTGTCTCTTAACGAATGTGTACTAGTGGCTCAGAAAAAAATGCTACAGGGGGTGGGTTTTTTTAACCTAGCAAAGAGGTCTGAACTCCCTTTCTAACTGCATGAAGCAAAGGTATATTCTTTTATTACATAAATTATTAGAAATAAATTACCCAGTCCTTTGAATAATTTCCTCTACCAATACAGAATAAACAAGTATATGTAAATTGATTCTAGCAATTCTCCAAGATGTAGTTGTGTGTCTGAGGCAACATTTCCATAGAATCTCTTTGTTTGCCCTGCACTAAGGGAGTCCATCCAGCTTTGGTAGAAAAAAGTAAAACCAAAAAGCATGAATAATGCAGTATTGAGTATAACTTGTGGTTACACTTCAGCATTTTGCAATCCTCAGTTTGTAGGGACGTTAACATTTCAATCTGCATACATTTTTTAATGTGGCAACACTTGATTGATTAAAAATATACCAGGGTTCTAAACCACAGCATATCACAGTGGAAACCAGGCTTAGTAGTCTGTGTGATGCATTCCCGGAACCAGGTAAAGTGTGCAACATTAACTGAGAAATTTTTTGTATTGCTTTTTTTTTCTTTTAATCAGGTAGTGATGAAAATATAAATGGTAGCATATGTAATAATAATAATAATGTAGTAATAACTGATCCAAAGCTGCAAAACAGTATTTCTCATGCCAACTTTTTTATGTAAACTTGCACAAATCACTTAACTCTGCATCCCTCCCTCGCTTAATCCAGCTGTGTATGATGATAATGCTGCTTGAGTGTCTTATGACTGACTGTAGGTTAAAACTGAACAAACTTTTTTGTCTGATGAAAAAGTGGGGAGGGGTCTCTGTTGATTTCAAAGGGAACAGGATGATATCCAGTGTTTGTGTAGCATTATTATATAAATGCTACATAGACATCCAAATCTGATTATTTTCATTTACAATTTCCTACATGAAAAACTTGTAGCCCGCGTTATCTACTTCTGTGTCTAGCTGCATTAAGTACCTCAGAACTAAGATCAGATGGGTTATCTTGAGATGTATACCTTTTATGGTATAACAATATTACCTTTCCAAAAGAAATTACATGAAAATCCTACTGAATTCTAGAGATACATATTTAAGGGTTAGCAGATTGTTTCTGCAGGGAGGTGCCTGCATCAAATCAGCCCTGATCTGACAAGTATGTGTTGCCATGGCAATGGAGACTATTGAACGTTAACACACGGCTTCAGCTATGTGACAAGTATGAAGTCTAAGATCTGTGATACACATTTTCATTTTTTAAAGCAAGTGTCTGCTATACTTTTCCCTTTAAAATTTGATAGCAGTGAACCATTTTTTTTCTTCTAATATTTTCATGGGCTGCAAGTTCATTTTGGCAAGCTTCAAACTTGCCTACAGTGTGTTTATAAATAAAACTACAGCATAAAAAAAGGAAAGGGCAGTGTTTTACAGGTTGCGGGTTTATTGATGCTCCTATTAAACACTGGAAGCTTATATACTATTTCATGAACAGTTTTAATATAACTGATGGTAAAAGGCAGCAAAATTGGTTTACAGTAATGATGTTCGGTGTTAAAGTAAAAAAAAAATTATGTATGCAAGCTGTATTAACTGTCTCTATGCAATGAACTGTCTATTTCAAGTTAGCTTATTTGTCTTTCATCCTTTGCATGTCTTGATAAATAATTCTTTGCTAAATGACAAAATATGACTTGAGTGTTTGTAGAGAAAAAATGAAAATTACCATCACGTAAATGAGACATATACTTTAGTTTGTTTCACCCTGCCAGTGTTGCTGGACATGTCTAGAAAGGCAGGAAGTTTTGGACACTAGTCCTAAACAATATCTGTTCCCTGAAAATTGATGTAAATGCTCTTTGAGCATTTGAGTGTATTCTTTCTTAAACACTGTCCTTGAAGGTCTATGTTAATGGAAAAAATGGATGGCTTTTGGTGTCTGAATATGGCAATCCCTTTTACATCCGATAGTCTACTGCAAATAAATTGGATTTCAGTGAACAGTTTTGCTTCATATGCATTTCTGCAAGATAGATCGGCTTGATTCCGCGCGAAGAAGCTTGAGACTCTGCAGTCTCAGAAATACATGCTCCATTGTTTGCTCTGATAATGAGATTAACGCTTGTTATTTTTTTTCCCTTTCCTTGCTATGTTCTTTTTTGATCTTGTGACTGCTCATTTCCCAAATGGTATAGAATTCTTTCATTGTATACACATGAATCCCACCGTACACCCTGCTTCTACAACTACTATGCATGCCACAGTAAGAGGATGTGCCTCAAAAGACCCAAGAGCATCTAGGCAGATTTTCAGTTCTCACCAGAGCTGTATTTGAATTAACCTCACTTAATACACATTTGTATTAACCTCACTTGATAAATCTTTGACAGGTGGGTTAAAGATCAATTTTCCACATGTGTTTTCAGGGATTGCTTTGTAAACCATCGAGTGCAAAGGCCATAATGATATTAGTTACCATGAGCTTGCTGCCAGAGCTAATCTAGGACAACTGAAGTTTGTAAACAGGGGTTTTTTGTTCAAAGAGGACATCAATGAAAAAAGACTGTGCTTAAATGTGGAACTTAGTGGCAATTTCCAGGTTTTACATTGCTGTAGTGTAAAGCATATGGTATACAGTAATTTCATTATCTAACAAAAGAAAAGAATTTTTGATCTGGGCTTACACCTAATATACACAGTGAGTACAGACAGCATTACCCTCCCCCTCAGATTAACTCTACTGCAAAATTACTATAGAAACTAATGTTTTTCTAGATTTCCTTTAGAGCATAATTTGAACCATTTTTACTGCAAAAAAAATATATCCCTGTATCTCAAAGGGCTTTACCACAGTACACTAATAAAGACTAAAAATGTTGTGATGTCTCTCAGTGACAGTTAGAAATTTACTTTCATACTAAAAAATTATAATTTAATTGAAGAATTTTTAAAAATTTACATTTTCTGCTTTCGATGTGTAAACTTTGCTTTGTATTCTGCAGCAAAAGCAGTAAGCTTGTGTGCTTGATGAGCTTGTTCGCTGTAACAGAAAAAAATATAATATATAGCTTTCCTGTTTTAGTTTCCAACTGCAGAAGATAATAGTAGCACTTAATGATGGAAAATAATTTGTAAAGCAAAGTAGCAAACATCAATCTTTGTAAATACATTCTCGTCTGTATATTCAACCTGTCTTAATCAATGCTTATCTTCTAGCTGGCAGTTACATGAGGAAGAATTAGTCTGAAAAGGAATACCTTAGTTTCCATGGAGCTACTCTAGTCTTTATGGACATGTTTGTAGGTTAGAACAGTACTGTAGGTAGAAAAAGCAGCACTGAAATAAATGGGGAACAGAAAGGCTGTGTAAAAAGATTTTGAAGAAGAAAGAAACTAAACAAAAAAGAATATTTAGCATTAGGCACTTCACAGGTAAATACTTCTACAAGAATCAAGTTATTGTCAGAGCACCTTGTCAGGTAGATAAATATTTCTCTCTTCTTAACCTGTCTGGATTTTATTTGTGAAGAGTCAAAGACATTGCATATTGTTAGCAACATAGAAATAAAACATCAGGAATTCCTCAGTCATTCTTTTCTATTTTGTAGTTTTGTGTTTAGTTAGTGCTATATTGTGCCCCATTATTTCTGAGCTAGTCATCAGGTGTAGGGTAGGAAAGTTTCCATCAGCTCATGGGCTCATATACCTGGTTCTAACAATTCTGAATGAATGAATAGGAGTAGAGCAACTTCATCTAGTCTCCTCCTTGGGCTAAGTATTGGTGAGTGGTTTTCCTAGTAAAGACACCACCTTCCCCCCAAAATCCCAACTAACCAAAAATACTGTTGAGCTCAGCAGCAACACAATTGAGGGACAGCTTGATTAAAAAAAAATCTTTCCTCTAGCAGAGAATCACCATTTTATAGTGGAGTATAAAAAGTAGCAGTATTCTCATTAGCTTTGCAGATTTCAAGATGCCAGTTCTCGGTGGTCAATGATCTTTGTCAAAAGGCAATTGCGTCTGACTGGACATTCAAATCAATTGATTGCTTCAGCCAGCATACATGCACCCAACTGTATTTGAACTAATTGAGTCTCCCCTGTAAATCTAATTATAAATATAAACAATATCATCAAAGGCTCATTAAGAAGGTAATTACTAGTTTTGGAAACATCTGTAATGAAACCCTGCCATTCTAGAACTGCAGTTTAAAGCCACAAGGTAATTTTAAAGCATCATCTAATAAGTCTCTGGAATAAATGTAGTTCTTTCAGGCAGAAGTTTTGCAGATTACCAGAAATAGAGAACTCAGTAACAAATTATAAGACATGCTTTCTTCTATACTTGGCCTATTATTTCAGTGCGAGTCCAACTCAGTGAGCAGAATTGACAGTAAAGCTAATGAGACTCTTAAATGTAGTAAGCTCAGGTTTGAATTTTGTGTAAAAGGAGAAAAGCATAAACACACAAATTTGGAATCAATTGTGACTGCTTAAAAATGCAGTCGTTGGTCAAGGGTATAAATACAGTCTGTCCAAACAGCTAGCCTTGATGCTTTTGTTGCTCAAGAATCATGTAGACACACAGCTATCTTCCCCTTCTCTAGCTGTGCAGTGTTAGGATTCAAAACACTACTATTTTGTTAGGATAGCCGTTTAACCAATAAACAATTCAGTTGCCAACTCTTGGGCCGTTCTAACACCTGTAAGAACTAAGAAGAAAAGTTGCATTTCTTGCCTCATCCACTGAAAACTTATATTACAATAGGTACTATGTATGTGATATATAAATTACATTATAAATTAATATGAATAGCAATTAGTTGGAACAAGTAGGCAAAAGTGGCTGTAATAATGCTGCTTGTATGAAGTAATCTTTTTCATACATTAGTGAAGATGATAATTTGTTACTGCTTTTCTGAGAGAAAGGTGTGATTTTTAAAGCTCTG
>NW_009210951.1:60850-91074 GCF_000690835.1 Fulmarus glacialis
CTTATACATAGGAAATCTCCCTGATAAAATCTGAGTCGTCGTTACCACCTCAAGACCCACCCTTACTATAGTACTCTTGTTTCAACCTTCTTCATCAGAACTAGAGATTTTCCAAATCCAGTTGTTAAGCTGGTTTTAACACAAAAAAGCCATGTCTATTTTTCTACCTTTAATTAGATTTTCTGCATTGGCCCTTACCTTCTCATTTTTGCTTGTCTTTCAAATATATAAGCCCTTCATGCACTTGATTATCTCTCCTGTTTTATGTGATCTGTAGCACAACAGTACTTGTTGGTCTACCATAAAATATGAATGTCTTTAAATTCAACTGTAGCAGAATTGTACATCTTTGTGAATCCTGGATGGTAACTGACAACTGCAAGCTAGGTTTGGAGCTTGCTTTGGGAGTTGGTTCATCATCTTTCAGTAAAATTTTGCTTGTTAAATTTAAAGAGAAGAGGAAGTGGGAGTAAAGACAGGTTTGCATCAAGAATGTAGCACTTCTATTCAGCCTTGAAATAACCCCGTGGAGTAAGAGTGCTTGGGAGGTAAAAACTGGAACAAGTAATTAAATACATAAATAAAGAGAAGGAAAATTTTTCAAGTGATTCAGTACCTTCCTCTGTTCTGAAGTTTGCCTACCCACTCCTACATACCACCTCCTGTGGTGCAGGACATTTTAATGCAATGTGGGAGGTTAGCATACAAATTCCTACTGACTGCATTTGTGCATAGCTTCCCACACACCTTTTGAAATAGGGTCCCTTATTTAGAAAAGTTAATGAGTATTATAGCTATGACCCAAACTACAAATGCAGTGGGTTGAAAATTACCTGGTACATCCATTTTTAATTACTTGGCATTTCATAATTTTTAACTTTGTTACTGAGACAAGTTTGTGCACCAGCTATGAGCAGTCAGTAACATGGAGAAAGGTGGTATTGTGCTGAGGACTGGAAAGCTAGATGCTGCATCTTGAAACAAGTACCTTGCAAAGGATGCTGCCCAGTGAAGTTAAATGTCCTCCGATGTTGATTCACAGCTTGCATTGATGACACACACTTAGGAGCTTAGGAGAAAACAGTGATTTCTCTGCAACAACTTCATAACAGTAATGTAGTAAAGGTGACATAAGTCAACTCCAAAGAAGTAATTAACAGCTTATCAGTAAAACTTAGTGACAAGTCTCATCAGCTTTCAACGACATGCATGCTTTAGGCTCCTTCAGTCATTTTTCTGTCTTATAGGAAGCTAACATACTCTACTTCTATTTGCTGAAGGCAGCCAGAGCTTTCCATTGTGTTTTGATGTAATAGGTGCCTGGTTCACAACTGGAGCTCAGAGCTGTTACAGTAAAACAGATGGAATGTAAGGTCAGGTCTAAGCCCTACAGCTCTTATTATTTATCACAACTTGACTAATTTCAGCAGATAAAATATGGCATTTCCTGTTTTCAATCTGCCACCTCTCTGCAAAAAAAATATTTTTATGGATCATGTGTTTGTATATTTCTGAGAAGTCAATCTGAGCCAGCCCATACCTTCTACTGATTAGTGAAACCAGACAAATCAGTTTAATTTCTTAATATAGTAATTGGAGTACAGGAAATAGAAACAAATAATGGTAACAAATTAAATTGTTTCCTCTATTGATCTGAAACATTCAGAAAAAAATACTGATTGAACATACATTTAGCATTTACAAAAACCTTTCTGAAAACAATAAGTGCATAGTATCTTACTCTATTCCATTAATTTATCTTGCTTCTTAAGGGCCTGATGCTAAATACTTATTCCCAAGAACAGTCCCACGTAAGTCTAAGAGGAGTTTTTTCAAGTAAATCGAGGCTTTGATCCCAAATTCTGGCTTCTTCATTGTACAGGAATATGGTTACGTTAATCCTTAAGAAGTATTACAAAAACTGTATCTAGCTGAAAAACTAAATACATTTATAATCTACCTAACAAGGACTGGAGGGGTGGAGAATCATAGCAGTGGTATTTCTTCTTGTGCATCTCACTGTTTTGTGCTTTTGAAAAAAACAAACATATTGCTATTACTTTGTCATACTTGGACATGCATCTGACAGGTGTCATTATCACCTTGAATAAACAGAATCATTTTATGGATTAACAAAACTTGGGATTTTTTTTAGAACTAGATTAGGTAAAACTACGTCTAACTTTTGCTGTGGATCAAACTGTTTCCTTGCCTAAACTCTATGGGATTTAATCCTGAAAGATATAAATTTTACTTTACAAATTGAATCCTTCTAGACTGATAATAAATGTATGAAGTACAGGTGGTAGAACCACCTTGTCTTTTATTCTACTGTTAAGCTGCAACAGAGAAAACTTACTTAAATTAGGAGATACTCCTTTTTTAGAGATGTATACTACTGTCATATATGTTTATATCCTTGTCTCAGATGTACTCAGTAGTAATAAATCAATGATCATCCTCAGAAAGTTAATAATACAGACAGCTGGATGAGGAATAACGTGATGACCTTGAACTTATTGCACAGGCTGGTCTGAACTGGAAGATGAAATAAACCATGGTCTGTGCTCTTAAAATGGAAGACATGAAAAAATTGTCAAAATACACTGAGGCATGTGGCCCTTAGGTGAGTCTCAACTCCTTATCTAGGAATCTGAGACATCTTCAGAGCTGAAGACTAGAGCTAGGCAAGTTAGCCACCGTGAATACTAGAGGTCTATGAAATGTGGAAGTCACACAGAGATCAGGGTCTTCTGTTAAAATTACTTTTAGCTAGGTGGAGATAGCAAACATTATGTCTTACTAAGCTTCTCTTTCTCCACGTGTAAATCCAGATTCTTTGCTGTTTCTCACAGGAAATATGCTCTTAAGACACATGGTCTATACAAGTATCTTGTGCAAGTATTTGGTAACTTCAGGATTCCCAGACAGCTGCAGTCTTTACCGTTCAGCAATCCAACATCAGTCTCTGCTGGCCAGGGCTCTGTAGTTGAGAGCCAGGGAGCTTTAAATTAGCACTTGCTAAACAGATTTTGATGTAGGATAGTCAAATACCAGTAACTGCAGTCCAGCTAGCTATTTGTTTTTTCCTCATCTCCTCCGGAGTCAGAATTTTCCTTCTGCTTTGAAGAAGTAGCTTTTGAAAGCAAATACAAATACATCATAGCCTGACAGACATCATTCTATCAGCCCAGCCTCCCACTTCCTCCTGCTGCCGCCTCTCTGACATTTCAGTTCTTTCTTTTCTGATTTCCTGACACCCTTAAGCTCTGAGCTAAATTTGATCTTTGCATAGGCATCCCTGCTAGAAAACCTGGGTTTCTTAAACTTCATTTGACATTATTGAAGCATTTGGTCTCTCTCCAAAAAGAAACTGTGCATAACATTTGATTGTTATCAATTTGCTTCTGTCTGCGTGGAAAATTTTCATGCAGTGTTTGGCTTTGGAAGGTTTATTTGAGCTTAAGTTGCTGAAATTTTGCTAACCATTTAAGCAGGGGAAAAAAGCTTGGGCTCAGTGACAAGAACTTGAATCAAAGGCAGGGAGGAGAGTGTTTCAGTCACTGGCTTAGAAGCCAAAACTAGACTGAGGGATTTTTAATGGAATGTTTTTTGTTTATTTTATCTTTTATGTTCTATGTTATATCATATTTTAGTTGTTTTTCTTCATTGTATCATAATCTGGCATAGAAATACAAATGGACATAATAGAAACATAGAAAATGTTAAGTGACATATACTGCACTATTTACCAGTAGATTAAAAATCAAGGACGCATTATCTTCACATGGAATTAACTGCTTTGGAACCTAGAGTTAGTTCAGCAAGGTGAAATTACTAACAAGGAATGTGTTATGCAGAAAATGCATTCATTCACACACTACATTTTTCTCAAGTATTCTTTCCTCTATCAAACAGTAGCATGCCAGCTTTGCCCTTACTCTCTGGCAAATTATTTGTTCTGTAGATGGTTTAATGACAAGAGCACTAACTTTGGAGTTAACAGTACACAATTAGATTCTGCCTAAAGGAATTTGAACAAGTTACCTGTGTCTTTGTGTCAAATAGGGAAATCTATCTAGAAATATCACAAAAGCTCAAGACTGAAGCAGGTACAAGAGAAGTGAGGATTTCACACATACCAGAGATTATTACATTCTTTGCTTTATCATTTTACCATCACTAAAACCTCTTTAACACTTCACTACACAATTTCACCTTCCAAAGATCCTTCCAAACACCTGAATTGTGTAAAGCAGGGGGGACCAATTCATGTTTTGGGACCTACAGGTACATGTTTTGGTTTAGTCCATGAAAGTATGCCCTTGCCATGTGGATAGGCAGGGACCCCTCATTATTGCCCCTTGCCAGCCTTGTGTCCCAGATTTGTTTTCAAATTCCACTGTCATCTTGAATCTGCTCTGGTCTTGATAGTTTAAGTATTTAGTGAGATTTCCTATATTCTATCTTGCCTTTTTTAATACAGGTACAAAGAATCTGCTAGCACAGCTAAGATAACAGCAGTGTTCCTGGCCCATCTTAATCAAACTGTTTAGACCGGTACTAGAATCCTTCTTTGACTACTTCAGACACAGAAGTTTCAAAAATAATAACAGTGATGAAAATACTTAGCCTGTAGGCACAGTATTTTCATGCAGTTGAATTTACCATCTGGCTTGATGACTCTGTAGATACTTACACTTTACTCACATAAGGTGACATTTTTAATTATACATGCAATTGCAGCTTGGCCAATAATTCTACCTTCCCAGAAAGGTTACCAGGTGTGAGTCAGTGGTTACAAGCAAAGTGAAAACTTTGAGGTACAAGATTTGTCCATTGTTCAGCAGTGCAGTAAGAAAACAAATCCAGCAGCATTTGCAGCACTTTTTTTAAAATACATGATCTGTTTTGTACAGCATAGTACTGTACACCGAGTATATTTATACATCCACTCAATGCAGTTGTTAGAGAAGAACATGTCTGAATGACAGGTTACAGACCTGTAAAATTCAATGACATAGATACATGCTTCATTGTTGGTGCGCAGCCACGACACAATGCTCAGACTTCTGACAGCAACATCCAATTTGTGCTTTAATCTGAGCATGTAGCAGGGAGTGGATGTATAATTCATGCCTCAGAATCTTTTATTCAGAGTTTGAATCAAGCTGAAGTTTCTTGCTTTTTATGTCAGATAGAACAATCTTTGCCTTACTATTTAAAGTTCCTCCAAAAGCAGAATCTGCATATGGACAATTGCTTCAGGACAGGAAACATTTTGTGGATATCAAATTTAGGTCTTCATTTCCCTGTAATCCTGGATTTCTCAGGTTAAATTAGCACAGATGCCATTCAACATTACCAAAAAAAAAAAAAACAACCCACCTCTGTAACTTATATACTACTGCCCTCTACTGCATTTTTAATATAGGTCACAAAAGTATGCATTATGTCAACTCAAACCATACAAGTCACAGTTCTTGTCAGGTTTATGAGGATTGTTCATGTCATCATTCAACCAGCCCACCTGTACAGCAAAGCTATAAAACAAAAAGTATTCAAAGTTTTGGAGAAGAAAATCACAGCGTGTCCGAACCAGGAGAACCAAAAAAACCAAGTATTTGTGTAGTTGTATTCATTAAGTCACCCATCTTTCATCTCCCAACTACATAAGAAAAATACAGCATCACAGTCATTGTAGAATTAAAAGCACCCTGAAGTCAGTTCTAGCTGCTCAAATACAAGTTGGAAAAAAAAAAAAAAAGAAAACCAAAACCTATAGGAGATGTGAAACACATAACTAATATTAATGCCTTCGGATTATCTGAGGTTCACAAATCTCTAATGCTACTGACTGCTGAAGATATCTGTCAGTATGAAAGACATTAAGTCTACACAAACATATTTCTTTCCCAAGAACTGAGGTTTTCATATTATTGAACGTGGCTCAAATCCAGGATACGTCTTGGAATAAATGGCATCAGAACAAACTAAGTGTTAATCCTCTTAATGCAGTTCCCCAGGAACTGATGTTTTGTTTCAGTATAGGAAAGAGATTTCTGCAGGACATGAGGCACTTCAGACTTAACTTAGTTCCTCCAGTATTATGAAAACATTCTGCATACTCCTACATCACTGCTTTCTAATGGAGAATGGGCAGATTGGAGTAGAAAGACAGTGCCGCATATTTGTCATTAAAATACAGTGGATTAAGGTCAGGTAAATAACTTTCCTTGATGCCATCATGCTAGGGAATGTTTTCTTCCCCCTTCACTTTCACTGCCATGACCAAGCGCTGCCATTCATTGCCAGGACACCACACCTGAGCATTTGTTGAGATACTCCTCCCTCTAGTGGATACTTCGTTAGTTGTACCGCGAACCCAGAGCCAAAGTTTGCATGAAACAGTTCCATTCGTCTTTACAAAAACGTGCTTACAATCCTATGGCAATTTCCCAGAAGTGAAACAAATACTGATTTTGATGGCAAAAAGAGTCCCCAGCACACAGAATTTTAACCCAAGCAGCAGCGTATCCCAGGAGGGAAGCTATGATTTTTGATACTGTTGCCAATGTTTGAATTCCAAACTTCCCAGGTATTTCCAGACGAAGTAGATGCATGCTTTCTAAAAATTTCTATGAGAAATGGATGAAGCAGTTACACCCTCAAGATCATGATGTCACCAAATCTTCAGTAATTCCTCACCATTAAAAATCCATTACCTTTCTAAGCCCTCATGTTTAAAACAGAAGATTTAAATGAACACACACAAAAAGCTCAAAAGCCATTGGCCACTGAGAACATCCCATTTTCTTGTGTTACAAATTCAGAATTTGTAAGCAAGCTTTACAATTACATGAAGTTGGGGGAAGAAAGGCAGAGTAGTTTGATTTTTCAGTGTTTTAAGAGTGAGTATACTAGCATATTCCAAAGCATTGTACAAATATTGACTAAGTGTAATGTGGCCGTGGAATTAACAGGAAAAGAAGGCAGGAAAAAGTAAAACCGATGGTCAAGTTCTGCTCAAGGCAATGCAGCAAGTTACCAGAAAGACAGGATTACAACTATTATGAAAACTGCTAGAAGCAACGTCTTACACTCTCTCCCCCCAAGCTTTGATTACAGGCAAAAATCAAGGATTACTTTGATTTGGCTTTACTGTTCAAAGTAGTTCTTTTTTATTTTGTCTTGGATAGCTACCAGATCCATACCCTCAGAGGGTACAGCTGACCTTTCATATTTACCACTTCTGAGAGGGTGGATAAAACTTGTTTGTCTTGAAAGTTTGTGTCTTTGGACATCCACTGCATTAGTTACCTCCATATTAATGTTTGACAAGGAGTAGCTTGCTGTCAAGGTATTAGTCAAGGTGGAACGCTCAGAAGTAGCTGAGCATAGAGAAAAGATCTCTTAGGCACAATCACACAGGCTCAACCATCTTAGTTGCATTGCAGGAGTGGGCAGTTCAACAGTGGTTGTGAAGCCTGGGTAAGAAACAGTGACTGGCTTCAACACTTTTTCCACTGAGGCAACTAGTCTTTGGTGTATATGATAGAAACACTGTTGAAGTGTTAACAGTAGGAAAATTATAATTCATTTTTGGTTCTCTTACCAACGCATATCAAAAGACATTCAAGATGTGGTCAGATATTGTTGAGGGATTGGGGTGGCATGTTTTATGATTTTGGTTTTTGGTTTGGTTTTTTAATTCAGTTGTCAAAGACTAGCAAAATCATCAATGTTTTTCACTAGTAAGACTCAATGCTGTGCACACAAATGCAAGCCAACTCTGTCAGGTGGCCCGATTTTGCAAAAGCCTAGATTTCTAAGTTGTTCAAGTCACAGTAGTCAAACTCAGGCTGATATATAAAGTCTGTCACATGTAACTTCCTCAAATTCATTAAGTCCATCGAAACTAATAGTCATTGCATAAATCGGGCTGTTGAAGAATCATCAATCAGTAAGAGAAAGTTTCTAGTTGGATTGCTTTGTCAAAGGCATCAAAATGTATTTTCTGTTTGCATTTTTTAATCTACTAAAGTAATTCAGTTTTCAAACTTCATTAGGGACTTAATGTTACTGCTGTTCATCTTATTTTAGCTTACTGTACTTTTCCAGTTTTTCCAGCCTCTGAGCCACTTTTTTTGCGTCACACAATTCCTTTACGTAAAAGAAATAATTTTGTAACTGGGCCAAGTGTTTTTGTATCCAGGTAACACAATTACAAAGTTTCATTAGTTCAGTAGCCGCTCTGTAACAACTTACAAGGCTACGGAAATATTTTATTTATAATTTGGCTTTCCAGTACCCCAACATTTAAAATTACCTGCTCCTTTCCAGATTTTCAGCAGTAGCTCTTTAACAGCTCCAGTAACATGCTATGCAGTCTTTGGTTAAAACCTAAATTTAAGCATTTGCTCCAGCACACAGAGATAGTTCTAGAAATAACAGATTATTTTCTATGATTGTTAGCTGAGAGTGACACTGATCCACATCAAGCACCTTTAAATGCTGAGAAAGTGCAAGCAGTACTGTAAGTGGTAAGATGTGCTTTAACTGGTAACAAACTGAATAGAACCTGCAAAAGTGCTAGCAGTACTAGTATGATACCAGTATTGCTTCCGAATCTGCTGGGGTGGGGGGAATAACTTAAACTTCAACTATGTGAGAACCAATCCCTTAAACCTGAAATGAAGGTACCTTGCTAAACTATTTCACAGAAAATTAGTGATCCCCTGTTGCATGAGAAGGAAAAGAGTTCAGAATTGGGATATTCTGCTCAGATGCTGCATGGTTTAGAACAAGAAGTTGGCAAGCAACATCAATATAGACAAACCATTAAGACAAACTTAACATCAATATTTTAAGTAAAACATTGCGTATTAATTTCTTGGATTTCCTGGGCGCATACTATATTCTGCTTTTGCCTGAAGAATGCTGATTTGAGAACTAAACATTCCACTTAACTCTCATTTGTTGATCTGAATGACCACAAAGTAAATTAGTCTTAAAACGAAGGAAAGCTAGAACTTTGGAGGAAAACTGTAATTCAAGAAAAAGACAAAGTCAACAAAATTTCTCAAAACTGTAATCCCATCATTAAAGTAAGCATTTAAGATAGCACAGCAAAATAGCATCAGGCAATATGCAACTATAACTTTGTTATTTGAAAGATGCACAACCCAAGCTAGCACCAGTGTTACATCACTATTCTAGCATTACACAGGACACCAGTCTTTCACATGGCTTGGCTTCGCTCTAGCCAGGCCCCATTACCATTCTGTCCCTCCTTCCCTGTGCTTTCAGCCTTCCCAGCTTCTTCCAAGAATTGGCACAGTGCTTTAGTGCAGGTCTTTCCCCGTTTTAATAGGGAGCTGGAGGAAGGCCACACTCCCCTTTCTCCTGCAATCATATGGGTTCAATGAACCTTGAGGAAGGAACAAGAACTGTACTGGGACAAGATGTCCAATTAATAGGGATCTAGGGCACAGAGAGGAGCAGCAGTCACTAATGCTCATCTGGTATTAGTCTTTATCATGTAAAAAAAAAGCCCCCACAAGGCAAGTTTCAGCCTCATCATTTTTTCTTCTTTCTCAAGAATTATAAGCAATCATTTGTACTATAGGTTAGTGAAGCATCCAGGCCAGCCACCAGAGGACTTATATTTGCCCCACAGGCTTTTAGATTACTTTGATAAGGGAGATAATTTCCAGGGGGTTTTGCCCTACAGAATCACTGTCTATCATTAAAGTTTCTTCAGAGCCACAATGCACTCTTTTTAATTGCAAAAAGATCATTTCATACAACCGTGAAACTGTATGGTCAACATGCATGGGTTTGTGGATCAGTTTGGAAACCAACAGTATAAAGGCAACTGCAAGCATTTAGGACACTTCAGGATTGAGGGACTAATTTCAAAACGATTACCCGAACAGAAGCATGAGGCATCCCAAGAACTTTTTTTTTTCATACTAGATGAACAAGAAAGAAGCAAGCAAGAGAAATTGAGTAATCTCAGTCCCACACCTCCATAAATTCAAGAACAATTAACAGAGAACGCCAAATGTACCACAAGATAGTAGGTGCATTTGGAAGATGAACCAAGAAGCAATTACTGTGAAAAAATGAGACACCAAGAATCTGTGGGGAAGAAAAACAGCAACAAGTTGACATTCCATCTGAGCAGTGTGACAACACATTATTCACAACAGGAGACAAGCTGCATTAGATCAACTTTATTATGTTATCAAAGTTTAACAATAAAATATTCAAAATCTATTGAACGCATTCATACACAAAAAGAGCATATAAAATGCTAGGTCTCAGAATATGTTCCATACAAAATACTGTTAAGTGTAGAGCAGCAAAGTCATTGCCAAACATTCCCTGAATTTAAGAGGGCCTTGAACACTCTGTGCTCCAAGAACTACCTTAATACCAAATATTCCTTCCTTTGGTCTGCAAGTCCTTTGCAATTATTGCTAGTTATTGAAGCCTTCTGTTTTTAAACAGAATCACATAGTGACTCTGAACCTCTTCAGAAGTATTACAATGACAGCTGAAAGCTTCTTCAGCATCTTCTATACATTTTGTCAAAAATAAGAAACACATTTGGTCCTCAAGACTATTTTTGGTTTCTGAAAATATCCTGGAAGAATAAAACCAAGTAAAAACTATGGAAAGAGATCAATATGTGTTAGGTATAACGAAGATATGTCAGTAAATTCAAACATTTCAACTGTGCAGTGTGGCAAAGCACCTGAGTTACTCCTCTTAAGGAAGTGCCACATTCTCCTCTCCTTAAAGATTTATTTCTTCAGACCACTCCCCCCCAAGAATCTAGAATGCTCAAGTGCACATGGCTCTAGCAGGCCTGTAACAGTAATGCTAAATACTCTTGCCTTGTAGAGGAACATGCTGTAGTGAGTAAGCACTTTTCAATATGCTGAGTGAAGTGGTTCAGTTTCAACTAGAATAATGTAGTTTACTTGCTGCATTCACTTTTCAATGAGAACTCCATCCTAATATGCAAGAAACTGAAAATGAAAGGGCTGAAGATGATTTGGTAGAAAAATCACTGGACATAAAACAGAACTATAGCCTGCAGAACCGTCACATCCAATCAAAATCTCATCAGACAGTACTTAGAACTCAGGTACGCATATTCTTGCGCAACAAGGCTTTATAGTGCCAAAGAACATAAAAACAGCAACAAAAAAGCCCTGAAAAACTTTCACCTTCATTTTACCAGGTTAACTAACACAAGTTTATTTAAAAAGACACACTCTAGGGCTTGTCTACTAATGGAAAGCTGATTTACAAATCTTTAGGTTAAAAGATACAGTCAACTTATCTCAGAAACACAATACTAGGTTGCCAAAATTAGAAAAGAATAAGAGATTTTTTTTTTCTTTTGGGCCACAATAAGTAGTATTAAAAAAGTAGTAAAGGAAAAAAGAATAAAAAAAGAAAGAGCATCTTTTGGAATCATGTATTTTGGAACTTCAAATCACAAAAACCCCCGAATCTAAACTCTTGGTATGAGACTGAAAATGCCACCGATTAATGGGTAAGGATCTAAATGAAGCTTAGAAACATTCTCCAGATCAGGTTAAGAACTGTTTATCTATGTTCTTTTCTCAGTTTTTCAGCCCTCGATGCCCATGTTGGTATCCTGCAATACAGCCTCCAGCTCCACTCATTCCAGTGCTTGTTAACAGGCATTCTACTTCAGCAAGAAATTCACAGATTCAATCACAGATTGTGATAAGCTGTTTTCTGTAATTTCTTTCTGTTGTAAACCAGTAACATAGCAATTTATTCAAAAATTGAGTCAGACCACAGGAAGAGCTTTATCATCTTTGAGCAGTCTTGGAACACAAGCCTGAAGCTTATCCAGCTGACAGCCCTGCATAAAATAGAACACTTGACTAAAGGACTTTTTTGTGGGTTTTATTGTTGTTGTTGCTGGGTTTTAGGTTTTTTTGGTGTTGGTGGTCGTTTGGTTTTTTTTTTCATTTCAACAGTTACCAATTACAAATGGCTTGGGGCAACTCAGTACTTACTCTGGAAAAGTCTAGGCAATACTGCTGCTGAACTGTAGGTTCCTGGGCAACTGAGGACAAAATAAACATTCCATTTTAAAAATCAGGAAAATGTGTACTCTCCCTCAACAAAAGTAAAAGGGAAAATGAAGCTACATAAGGAAGTTAAAACCTAGGAAGATATTTAGCTTATCCATGACCCTAGTTCAAGTCGTTCTGGATTTACAAGTCATTTCTGAATTAAAACTTAAAGCCTTAAACCTACCTCCTATGCCAAAGTTTGCATTCTACGGTAACAAGAGTTCAAGCCTGTCATTTCAACACATCTTATTGATGCATTTAATGGCAGCAAACATTTTATGCATGCTACCAAAATAGTTAAAAACTTTACCCTTTAGACAACTTCAGTTTCTTAAGTAATGAATCCGCAATAGTTCTGGTGAGTTTCTGAAACTCTTAAAATATTTTTCTTGGAGGACCTAGCATTTTGAAAGCATTCAAAATTGTGTTTTCAGAAAACTAAGTGCAGTCTAACTGGATGACTGGTTTTAGAGCAAGCAAAAGAGAATCTTCGAGTGAAACTTTCTCCAACAGGACTTCTGTAATCAATGTTGTAGGCCATCATTTCTGTAGAGTTCAGAGTTGAAATTTTTTTTTTTTTTTAAAACATTGAGTAAAACAATACTGTAGGAAATTAACAGAGTTGCATGTTCAGCAATTTATGGAAACATTTAAGGAACAGTGTATCCCAACTTCTTGAAACAGCAATAATGAAACTTGTAATCTATGGGAAATTAATTTTAGTCGCAAAACCTAAAGTTTCTTTTCAGCTGAATGCAGTGTTGATCCAGTTACTTGGTCAGTAACTGGATCAGAGCCTAAGTATTTGACTGAAAACAAGATTTATACTTCATACTGTATTATATGCTGGCTTCCATTCCCCACCCCATTTCAGGAAGCTCACTTTTCTTTTTGAATTAATGCCCACCATCCATTATAATTTTTTACCCAGAAATGCAATTCTGCACTGTATGGATTGTTTGCCAGTATTCAATTCAATTAGCTTTAATTTATGTGCTACTCCATGCAGCTTCAGTTATTGCAAGCACCAACCACTGTTTAGCATCTTTCCCTCATTGATAAATAAAGCACAAGATTAGAATTCCTCAGACTCCAGATTGTGTGTAATCAGGTTCTAGAAGTTGATGAGCAAACAATTTCTTCTTTTAAAAAAAACCAAAAAAGTACCTAATAAGAACCTTCAAGTAATTCACACATCTATCTTTTTTCCCCGAAAGCTGTAATAAAAGAAATGCTAGATTATGACAAAGGTAGTACAGTACCAGGCAGACCTCTTCCCTATCTTACATAGTAGGTATGCACATTTACAAACTAAGGTACTGGGAACTGTGGATCAGAATATGCAAGACCCTTTAAAAAGTTTCCTGTGCTTCCCAAATTAATATCATGTCCTTGTTTTATGGGCATCTGAAATTGCAATCCTTCCTAGCCCTCTCACTTCAAACCCTGCAAAGACCACACAAAGGAACTCAGGTATCTATGATTCTATGTAGTATGTGCCAAGGGGCTGCACAATCTCCAAACAAAAGTCTGTATGAATATTGGACACAACACCAGAGGCACCAAAATGCGTATTTGACCAAATTTGCAGAGTGTGAAAATACCATGAAGCATCATAAACACAAATCAGAGACCAACGATCATTTAGGACACCAAACAACTTCTTGACAGCCTTAAAAAAAAAAACCAAACACAAAATAAATAATTCAAATATCTAAATATCAAGGGATTAAAAGGCATTTTCCCATATTTAAGGGAAGGCATCACAGGTGAGGAAAATAACTGTCAACACAAGGTATCACAAATCAAAAAGCAGCTTTTTCACATAGGAGATAGTAGTATCATTGGATAGCATTTGAATATGCTCATTTCCTGAAAGCTCAAATATCACCACTTCCTGTTTTTGCATGTCCACCCACTTTTGACACTGCAAGGCACTCTGTAAGTTTACTGTACCATCCCCATCGCTGTAAAGAATCTTGGGTTCTTTGTCAGGAAAACTTTCATAATGGAAGGAATCAGGTGTTTCCACGCCAGTACCATAAAGACAGTGTATGCGCACACCAGGTGGTGTCATTTGGTAGACCAGGGGTTCAGTGTCCTGTCTCATGAGCCAGCCATCTTCAAAATTAATGTCCCTGTAGAATTTTTGGTAATCCCGGAGAGTGTAGTTAGCTGTAGGAGTGCTTACAAAGACCTTATCTGGAGGCCATGTGTAGTTGTAGGGGAGCATCCAGTTTGTGGAAACCGCTGATCTCTGCTGGTCTCTAATCTTGAGTGAACTGATAACAGGTATTCTATTGTTGTCACCTTAAAAAAAAAAAAGTAGAATTTCATTATACACAAAGCAATGCATGAATCTCAACCAGCAGCAATTACTACCACTCACAGAGATAACATGAATAAGAAGATTATTCCCTTTGCTTACAGTGACAATTTGAGAAGTTTTTCCTCATTTATGATTGTCTTGATAATTAACTTCTGCAAACTAACTTCTGATAACTTAAAAATTTAAATGCAAGTTGATGAATGAATGACTGACAAACCAAACCAAGAACACTGCTGCCTTTCCAATACGCTTCTTTTTAAAGGAGAAAGTATTTCCTATATTATCTAAGTAGGTAATCAGCTTTTATTAGGCATTATTTATACCATTTGCCAGTTTTGTCTTAAATGCTCTTCTGGAAATGTGTTTTACAGTGATTCTGGTACCTAGATCATGTTTTTGCTGAAAGAACAGATGAATACTACTATCCACATACACGTAAGAACTCATGAAGAGACTTTATAGCCTTAACAAAATGTTTAAAGTTTTGCACATTCAAAACAAGCAGAGTAGCAGTATTTCATTCAGAATAGCTATAAAAATTACTATATGGTTTATTTACCATTTGGCATAGTGTTTTACCAGTTTATGCACTCCCTTCGTTACAAAACCTAGCAGAACATGCCTACAATTGAAAGAAAATGGCAGACTCTCAATTGTTACCTAAAAGATAACTTGTCATAAAAGAAAATAGAAGCAAAGCAAGTATTACTGTCTCTGCTTATGCTATCAAGTAAGAATGCTGCACTCAATGACCAACTCAGTCTTTATGTGTAGTACTTCAGTGAAAAAATAGTTAGAGCTTGTTAGCTTCTGGTGGGAACCTTGGAAAATTGCCAATATTAGCATCTTCCCTTCCAGTCAGCATTTCAAAACTGCTAAAATACTTGTGTTGCTCAGAACACAGGTTTTCTCTAATGTAAGCACTAATATTTTCTAGCAACTCTGGTAACCTAAACTACATCTTTGCTGGGGGAGACGGACAAAACCAATAATTCTTGAAAGACCAGTTGATAACTACTATACTTGGGAAATGTTCAGACCAAGGCATTATATTTTCTTAATATAATATAAATCTAGAGAGCTAGAGCTTATTATCAATAAAGGTCTTAAATATCTGATACTCAATAAAACACAAAATTGTTACATTTTACCAAATTTAGACTTACTCTTATTATAGAACTAGTGTTTGACCAAAACATTTCAAGAATTTTTTTGTAGACATCAAGTCCATTGTTTTCTTAGCAGTTTGTTCCAAAGATGGCTCAAACTAACACATGACTAAGTTACAATTTATATGCGTCTTTCTTCGTATTTTAACCATTGTTCTTGCATCTTCACAAAATTAAATGCTGCTTAATAGATGGCAGATACAGCGATTACTAGAAACAAGTTTACTAAATAAATAAATAAATAAGCCCTGAGACAGATTCGAGTTTATTTTTATAGTGACTGTCTGATCAAACATATTTTCCATGATCACAATGGCTAGCACACCTCAATTCTTTTGTCAGCTGAACCTTGAATCAGATTTTCCATTATTAGGTCCAGGTGGTTATAGCATGTAGTGATGCAGGTCAACCACACCATAAAAATTGAAATACTGAAACCGAAACCACTATTCCTGAAATAACACCAAAGTATGTTTTTCAATTCCGTAAGGTGGCACTATTGCTTCAGTAAGGAGACCTAAAGCACAATCTTTAATGCCATCTTTAGGAGGACTATATGGAGACATTGCTAATACAAATCTGAAACAGATAAAAAGGAAACTCAAAAGAGCACAGCAAGAATCACAAAGGTCCTGAAAAATGTGTTTCATATTACTGTGTGGTATAAATACTTAACTGTGCACACTCACCACTAAGCTACTCAATGCTACTTGGCAGTTTTCAGCAAAGAAAGCCCGAGTTCTGAATTGAACAATGAAAGGAATGTGTACAAAATTCATTTCCAGTAGAATAATCAAACACAGAACCTGACTATTCCAGCCTTCTCTTAAGAACTGTTAGAAAATGCTTATCAAATCCTTTACTTTTCTCTGAAGTGCAGAAGTACCATATGGCTAAGACCATGCTTAAGTCATCAGGCACAACAGTCATTAACATTATAGTGAACAAAATATTGGGCCTAAGGAAGACACTGCTAGCATCTCAAGCTGACAAAAACAAACAAACAAACCACCACAGTGAACTTTGTGTCTTTGCTCGCTGTAGTGGGAAGAACATCCTCACTTTATTGGCTCTGGAATTGTAATGATATAAGTATTGATGCTGCAAAGCACATGAATAAGTAGCAGAAAGTATCACAGAAGATCTAAAGAAAATAATTCCACCTGTGTACAGTTTACCACTTCGATAACACAACTCTGGATTTGACATGAAGTTCCTAGCCATTACCATATCATAAACAGGAACGGGAGCAGAAAGAATGCATTCATAGCTTGCTTTGTCTTTCCTGCAGCAATGCAGTATTTTTCTTTGAAGCAACAATTCTTCTGCATACTAACACCCTGATAATGTAAATTTTAGAAACTCATGAATAGACTAATGTAATCCAAGTGTTAATACGTGATGGTGGTGATTTACTAGAGATATTTGAGACAGAATTAGCTTAAAACTGTGCGTTCTGATATTATGTTCTGCCCATTTAACTTTCCAACATGATTCTTAAATTTCTGCTCTAAAACACAGGGTTTAGTACAACAGACATACAGATTAAATGACTACATTTTAGTAAAAATTTAACTCTTCATTATGCATTTGTATAGCTAGCCACTTTGGATGAGATGCATTATAAAGGACAAACAAGATATGAAGCACAAAAGTTTAATCCAACAGAAATCTGGGACTGTGGAATTTTATATAATCGTGGAATTTTATGAAGGTGATATTAACATTGCTCACTTCCTGCCATTTCTGTAGTACGCAAACTTCTCATACAAAGCCTGTGGGAAAAGGGAAAACAATTTTTACAGTGCCATTGCAATAGATTTAACAACATATAACTCAATATAAACATCCAATTTAAGTTTTCTAATTAGTAATTGAGCTCTGCACTACTATTCAGAATCAAATGCCTTTGCTAAGCAAAGTATTCTTTGATCTGTCCATGCATGGCACTTGCTGCGTATTCTGCATTTTGATGAATTCCAGTTTCTGATGTCAGCTTTGTTTAGGAAGAAGATAGTGATATCCAAAGCTAACAAGCCAGAAACACCATGAACTAAATGCCAAACCACATGAAATAATTATGGTATCACATGATGGGGTGAGTGAACGTTTTCCATCAGTCATTTGCAGTTACTTAGTGAAATACGTTATGCTGCTTTATTCAAGTTTTTTTAGTCTCAGGCATATCCAGTATGCTAAACCCAAGATCTCAGAGATTCACTTTCCTTATCTGTAGAGTTGTAACTTTAAACAGGCATTTGTGCTGTGGGCACCACTTCACCACCATGTCTACAGGTTCCACTTAATGTTAACTTCAAGCAGCTGTGTGATCTTTAATCAAAGGAAACTACTGAATGCTCTGGAGTCCTTGTTAGCTTTGCAATACTGAACAGAGAGCAATCAGGCTGGAGGCAGAAGTGACAGAAATAGAAGACACCAGGCCAAACAGCAGATGCCACAACAATCTGCTGAAAAGAGGTTAGGAGAGGTCAAGAGGGGATGCAGCTCCTGGTTAAGGCACATAAAAAACTTAGTCCACTCCCATGAATATAAAGAATGACAGTCTGGTCACAAGGCTTGAAACATCAAGTTGCCATCACTTATGAAAAAATTATTTTTAACTTCATAGTACCTTAAACTCTCATCCTCCAGTCTTACAGTTAACAGTCTAGTTAGTATCTTGCACTACTAACAAAATACATTGCAAACCCTCAAATTACCTACCTGAAGCCAGCACACGGAGAGTTTTAGCCACTCCTCCCCATGGAGCACCTAATGACACATAATCCTTTATGTACTTGTCTTTCCAATCCTGAGTCTGATGGTTGAGGAAGTAGAGGGTGTACATGTTACCCATACTGTGGGCAATTAAGACAACAGGACTTCCATACTGCTCATACATTAACTCTATCATCTTGCGAAGGGCCACAAAATAGTCTCCATTCTCATCTAAAATAAACGTACACAGGTTACACAGTTATAATTATTAATTGTGAATGCTGAACTTCAACACAATTCTTTAAAAGGTTATTTTTTGAAACTGTCTGTGGAATTAATAATGCAGAGCTTAGAAATTCCAGTATTAAGTGGGAGGGGTGGGTGTTTTTGTGGGCATGTGTTTTGGTGGTGTGGGTTTTTTGTTGTTGTTTTGTTTTTAAGCAAGTCTTAAGTAGCAAGTTGTTTAAAGCAAAAAAAAGAAACCACACCACAGAGCTTTCATCTGGGTCCAGGGGTACCCAGGCCTCAAGAACTAGTCAAAATTAAGGTTTGAAATATAATTGTACAGGTGGGATGGGAGAAGAGACCCAAAACATTATTTGCTGGCTTGAAAATTTTGTTCAAGCAACAATATGTTATTTACTTGGTGCCTTTCGCCAGTCATAAGGTGCTCCTCTTACATCTTCATCACGTTTGTAGCCCCAATCTACTAAACTCTGCACCAGCATATAAAAGTAACTGCCTGTAGACATCAGATAAGAGAGAAACAGAACAGTGAAAAGATTAGCATTAGAAGCAGCTGTCAGACACTATCGTGAAACAAACTAAGTTCTGGAGACATTATCTCTGATACCATATATATAGACATTAAAACTGTAGTCTTAGTCTTTGACAATCTAGAAAGCTGCCATATTAAACAAAATGAGTTATGCTCGCTGTCCCCCAAAAGTGAGAGGATACCATTATTAAAACTTCTTACTAGTTGGCTGATCTATCAAACAAGTGTGGCAGCAAAACATGGCATACACAGCATGGATAAATCTTCCTCAGCAGAAATGTGTCTTACCCTTGAACTGTAAAGGATACATCTCAGAATTACTACATTAGAGTCCTAGCTTTTGTTGATTGCACATTAAGTTCAGGTAGGGTATATAATACATTCATAAAGGCTGGCCTGGATTTCACCAACTTTTATTCTTGGAAACAAATGCTTACACTGTACCCCAGGGAAAAAATCTGGAAACTACCCCAAAACTATTTTTCTGTCTATCAGGTAGTGAACTAAAGTGACTGAACATAATGCTTCAATAGCAAAGAAGGGAAACATTTGCAGACTGGCTATATATTGAAAGATGTTACATATTACAAGCTTTGACACATAGGATGTAAGTATTACCACAATTAAATGCATTTAATAACAGTTTGAAAAACTAAGTGTCAAAACATCCTATTGCATATCACAGTCATATTTAAGTTTTGAGCAGAATCTCACTCGTTAGTCTTGAATGCTTATCACATAGTCCCTAAAGTGAACATAGGCAATTTTAAATATAGCCCTGTTCTAGTTATAAGAGTCATCTAGTGAAGATCATTAAGCACATTACTGCCCTTTTGGGGATTGCTCCCTACAGAAAAGAAAAAGAAATCCATGCTATGAAGCATGTGAAGCTCAGTGCATTACTGACTATTAAATTACTTAAGTCTGCAGCCACAGCTAACAACTCCTCACAAAAGCTTGTCAGATTCAGTGTTTTCTGAAAGATGACTTCTACAAAAACACTAAACAAAAAAACTTGCAAACACATTAATGCAAAAATCCTTTGCAGAACAAATGTAATTATATAATTATTCTGACACTGACAAAAGACAGGGAATTACAGAGTGCGGTACCATATCTCCCAGGCCCATTAACTCATTCTTAAGGCCAAAGAACATCTTACTCAGAAATAAGCTGAAATGAAGTGGTTTTATTTTGCTTGTCAAGCTTCAGTCACAGAATTTTCTACTCAACCCATTTCATTTTCCAAAAGTGTGTGTCTTCAAAGTGCCTACTCAAGTTTCATCCAAAGAACTTAAATTTGGCACAAGACTAAGTAACATGGAATCTTCTTGTCTCAATCTATCAGGCCAAACAACAGACAAAACAATACAATGCAACAAAAACACTTAAAAGCAAAGTGAGCCATGTGCTACCCTACTACCAAAAAACAAAAAAAACCATCTGTTTTTCTACTTCTAAACAGAACTGTAATTTGAAATCACATTTCAGTAGCTTGTTGTATACAGACAGACTAGAAAAATCCTATGAGTGACAAAGCACTTCAGACACAGCTTGTACATACCAACGCTCCTTTTAGTTGGGTCAAGGAATTCCAAGGAAAACGTCTGCCCAAAACCTGGGACTCTGATATCCACTCCATCTGGTGGTTCTGTAATCTTACTTGTTCTGTTATATACCAGCCTGGGGGGGCGGGGGGGAAGAAAAAAAGAGAGAAAAACATGAAACGTGTCGTATTACCACATGACAACTCTCAGCTACATTGGGTCTTACATTCTGAGTGCAGTAGCAAGAACTTCAAGTGCCATTACCTAGAAGGAAAAAAAACAAAACAACAAAACAAACAAAAAAAAAACAGGCAGACATGATAAGAGTACTCTAATGGCTAGGAGGTTACACAATGCAAACAATTATTTTAATTAGTTTAATGCTTTACATGCAGAATCTGAGACTTATCTTCTCTATAAAACCGAGTATACAGAATTGTGACTGAACTTCAACTTTAGAATATAAGCTACTTTATATAGTTCTATACCAGTTCACTTTGCATCAAGCCATATAATGGAGAAAACTTGTCAAGAACATAAGAATGTGGCAGTAGAAGATAAAATACCTGTAAAATCAGATACCAGAAAAATTCTCCTAGATAAAAATAATTCATTTCTGTTTAACTAGAACACAGATACCAGCATAAGGGAGTACTTGATACTTCTTGGCTAGTAACAATTGGTACCTCAGGAAACACATAGAGGTATTGAGTGTTTTGTAGATACTTTTCAAATCAATTTGAGATATGAAGAATCTGGAGCGTTGGGTCAGGGGTTTTTTTAATTATTATTATTGTTGTTGTTGTTGTTGTTGGGGTTTTGTTTGTTTGTTTTTAATACCATATCAATACAATTACCATTTCTGAATGCAAGTTTTTACCCCTAGATGGAGTCTTAGAATCTGTTGATACTCAAATCTTCACACACCAAAAATCTCTCTAGCCTGTAAGGCATACAGCAAGACTTAAAGCAGAGGTACAACTACACAACAGCTTGGTATATTCACATAAAAGAGCAACATACCAATACAGTATTTTTAAATTGCACAAGCTAAATATTTCTTGTTTTCATAGAGATATTTATATGATTTTTACAGGAACATTAATGAAGCAGATTGAACGACGAAATAGTCTGGAAGCTTTAAATTAGGCAATGTTTTAAAACAAAATAATTCTGGAAAGAGACTTCCAGACTGCCCTTGAAGGACCCCATGTGTCTCAGCTGCCCATGAGACTGCTCTCTAATGACACACTGCCAGCAAAAGTGCAAGCTCACCTTCCTCCTTCCTGTCCCCTCTGTGCTGCCCAATGTACCTCCTTCCCCCTTGCATCATCAAAGCTTAAGTAACTCATCAAAAAAACAGAAAATGTTCTGCTTTAGCTAAGCCTACAGAAGTGTCTGATAAGCGCCCAAACCAAAACTGGGTAACTGGTAGGAAAGAAAGTGGAAGAAATTAAGAGAAATTAAGAGAAATTAAGAGAACCTCTGCTTTTCATTAGTGATGAAAGCTACCTCAGACGTAACACATCTTCCAATTCATCCTGTTACTCTACCTAGCAGAATTCTAATTCATTTCTCTCACTGGTCTTGAATCAGAAAAGAAAGTTTAAGGCGGCCATTCTGTACAAAGCATGTCAGTCTAAGGAAAGGAGATAACTGCAAAGAGCAACATTTCTGGTCTTACCTGATATTATCAATCCAGCAGTCAATGATGACAGGCAGAAGCAATTCTAAATTCAGCCAGAGTGTAAAATAACTGTCTGTCTTCTTAGAGCAGAGATAGTGCACTACTGTTGGCTTATCTAACTTTGCTTCCAACTGATTACCTAAGTCCCCCGGAACTGAAAGATATAAAAAGGAGACACTTAAAATTAAAGTGTATAACATTTTACATTATAATATACACAGCTTAATACTGTAACCCTCATATGCAGTATCACTGCATGCAGAGATACCATTAAGTTTTGTAACTGGATAGTAAAATATTACATAAGAACAAAGTACTGCATGCACTGCATTTCCACTGAAAATATTTAGATTTTCAAAAATCATTAGCTGAGGAACCACCATGTAGAATAATTCTGGGTCAACAGTTCATAACTTCAAAGAGCTGACTATATAGGAACAGGTCATGTTAGGCCATGGGTGTGAAAAACAGATGGTCTCAAACATTATGAAAATTAGCTGTGTTTTAAAGTGCAAACTGAATCTTTGTGAAAGAATTTTTTCTTCAGAGTATTAAAATTGCACATGCAAGTCTTTCTGTTATCTTTAAACAGTTGCCTGCAAACTATCAATTTGACATTAAAAAAAATTATGAAAAGTGAAAGCAGCTCCATTTATGTTTTTTATTTTCACTTCTTCACCTCCGACCGCACTTTTGCTACACAAGATTTAGTTGGCTAGCATAATAATCCAAATACATAGTTTCATATCTTTTCCATTCAGGTTTGGATGCAACAACAGTTTTGATGTTCACTTTTTTTTTATACATTACATCAGTAATACCTGGAGGGAAGGGTCTTGTATTTGCACCTTCTCTGAAGTGCACTGTTCTTAAGGCATATACTAAATGCCAGTATTCCTTTGACGAAGTTTTATTTTCCTTTATTTTAAACACCAGATGGAGACAGGAATATTATTTCTAAATTAGAACTAAGCTTAAAAAATGATCTTACAATTTTCAGCAGTAAGTTTCCAGAGAAACTTCTTACATTCTCTTATGTTTAATCATTTTTTTCCCTCTAGAACCAGAAAGGCAAAGATACTTCAGTAACTGAAAAGTTTCTCTGTATTAGAAAAATTTAGGACTTAGGCACTTCTTAAGGGTTCCTCCCTGCCCCTTTCAGCTACACAGCCCCCCTTTTTTGGGTGTGCATAATTGTATCCTATTTACTTGTCAATGTTTAATTTTGAAGTTTTTTAATGCAGGCCTACCCATACAGTTGCTTTTTTCCCCCCCACTTCAGTAAATTATTTAATCAAAACAGTTTAAGTTCTATAGAACACTGATAGTTAGATAATATCTTTTAGTGGAACACCTAATTTAACTGGAAAGCCAGATGTGCTTTCGGAGAAACACTTATTGCAGAACAGAAAAAGGACAGAACTTCAAACTAAATATAGACCTGGACAACCACACTCTTACAACCTTCAACTACTGCAGGTTATGCCCCACCACAAAAGGTACACCTCAGAATTTCTTTATTAACTACCCCTACTTTCTCACTAGGTTTTTCGTGTTTTTATTTCTGTAGTCTTAAGTGAAACGTTAAAAGACCCAGTAGCTGACCACAGTTTATTTTAGGTCATATTTCAAGGACTCTGATATACTGGAAAGCATAGTAAGGGAGATTATAGTATTGCATCATACCCTAGAAAGAACTTACTGAAGTTCAGTCTTGTAACCTCACAAAATGCTGTTTAGTTATTGCTTATAGAACTATAAGGCAACAGCTTGTTCCACAGTCTCGTGCCTGTGCTGTGTCAGTGCTCTTAATTAGAAAAGGAACAGAATGTAATTCTATTTATATCAATCACTCATGGCCGGCCAGTTTCAGCAGCAGACCTGCCAAGGACAGAACAGGTTGATTTTGTCTTCAGTTTCAATGCAAAATGAAGTAGAAGACTGACATTCTGTTCTACCCTGGAATCTAATTTCCTTGGGTAAAAATCAAGTTCTTCCAGCAAAGATACCTTTCAAAAAACTTAAACATCTGGAGTATCAAAGTTTTAAGAACTTGCTGAGGTTTCCAAACAGCACTCAAATAATCATAAGCACTCCCGCTCAGAGTAGGAAGACTCACAACTGAAGAAGTTTAAGATTATCAAGATACGTTTATCAACAAGAGTACTGAAAGCAGGAAACTGTACAAAGTCTCGCTTGGACTTAATGGCATGATCTTAGATTAACTGCAAGTTTAATTTGGTTAAGATATTTTATCCTCAAGCTTCTTGAGGACAGAGGCTGTGCTCCTGCGTCCAATTCAGAGCAGAAGATGAGAAACATTACATACTAATTTTTACCCAAGGGATGACAAGGAACAAGTTGAAAAGTAATTTATTTAATTCTGAACAAAAAATAAGGGGCAAGTTCCACCTGTGCCAAGATACAGTACTGCAGTTAAAAAATAAAGTCTCATGTACAGGTGTGATGCCTGTTCGTTTAGAAAGCAGGGATTAACCAAAAAAAAAAAGTTTTTTTCAGGTTTGCATTTCCATATTAACAGTGAAACTGCTAATCACTATTTCACAACTCGTGTTTTATTTTCTGAAGTATATTCTGCAAGCTGAAGAGGGTTCATGATGAAGCTATAGGGAACGAAATGCAAATTTTGATTTTTCAGGTTATAGAAAGAAACATGCAAGATCTTCAGTCCTCACCCCACACAATTTAAGTGTTAATGATTTACATTTTGGCTGGAGAACTACTTAGTGGCTTTTTGATAAGTAACAGGTTAAAAAAGATCACATTGAAGATTAATTCTGTGGGATAAAGACATACCTTTCTGAATTTTCTGTGATGGAATTTGAAAGCAGTAGAAAAACACATTTCCCTTTGCTTTCAGACTATACACAGAAAGCATCTGGGGGCAGAGTAATCTGTAAGTAATTTTTCTCCTCATCCTCTCATCTACCAATATCTCTAGTTTCTATGCCTTTTTGCTTTCTGTGCCTTTTTCTATAATAGAAACATTATAGAAAGTTCTTACTTTTTAAAGCCTGCAGACTGATCCCATAAATGTACAAAATAACTGGCAAGTGAAGTTCTGCAAAATACATCAGCACTAGTTAAAACTGGATGTCCAAAAGATCTCAAGCAGTACTCTTGCTTCCCTAATTTGCAGTTGTGTAATACATGTATTGACTTCTGAACTGCAACATTTGGAAATATGATGAGATTTCATATTCAGCAGAAAAAAGTGCTTCCATCAGATTTGATAGGGTATCAGTTCTAGCATATTCTCATTTTTCACAAAGATGGTAATCCCAACAGAACTCATTATAATACATCGATGAGCCCAATTCACTTCCAATATTATAGTATCCTTTGCTGGTTTTTTTGTCTCCACTGCCCTGACAAAACTAGTAGATCTCCTTCTGGGATATGTTCTTGTTTGATTAAAATTTATGGAAAGCATGTTTACAAATTTCATTTGAAAGTTTAAAAGAGGTCACAGACTTTTCCAAGTCTGGGAACTACAATAACTAGCTTTAGGATACACTGATACTCCTGCCTATCACTATCCTTAAGTCTTAATGACTGATTCACAGTTCCCAGCAGAAGACAATATGCAAATTGCACCCTGGAAAGTGACTTGCCTTAATACCACTCAGGAAACAAAGAGAAAAGAACATTCAATAAAAGCCGTGAATAGGGGGATTTTAAATTTCATTTGGAAAAAAGAAAAGATAGTACCTATATAATAACTGGGGGAGGGAAGCTATCGTTTGTGTGGCAAAGAGGCCATCAATTGGTACTTTTTTACTACTTTTATCGGAAATGCAAATGCCTTTGGATATATACCAACTATTGTAACTTTTTTACTGGTATAATTTCCTCAAATAACTGTCATCTTTTTGGTTCTATAAATTAGCCTTCCTTCAAAATGAACCAAATTTTCTGGAAAATTAATTTTAAACTCTGACCACAGTTCTCTAAGGAGAATGTCTCAAAGTAGCTCATAGACTCAATGACAGACTGCCACAGAAAAGGCTTGTGTTTAAAATTAGGAACAAGAAAGCAAACAACATCTCACATGATACTCCTAGATACCTCAGATCACATGAGGCATAAACATTTAAATCACTCCTGACCATACAAACACGCATACCTCAATTAGCAGTCAGTAGGAATTCACAGACAAACCTCTTTTGCATGTAAATCAATTATTAACAAACTTCATTTAGGTGTCTTTCTAGAAAACTTTAGCCAAGTACCTAACAAATTGTTTGCAGAAGGTATCAGAACATTGATATAGTAATTGTGTTGAGTCAGCTCTAAAAGGTAAAGAGTTCAGTGAATCCGCCGCTGATCTTATAAGGACAGGTTATCAGCTCCCAAAATTGATAAGACATGAGATAGTACGCAGTGATTATCGATGGACTATATGAGAAAATGAAGGAGGAGGAACAGCCACAAAATAAAGGAACTGCTTATTGCGAGCATTAGAAGACAAGCGTGTTGAATATATAACCAAACCAGTAAGAGAAGTGCAAAAATACTATAATTGCATGTAAACATGAAGCAGATATCCAGAAGTACTTGCACAGAATGAATATATATATATAATTTTAGAAGATACTGTCAGTCGAGCAGAGGTATTCAGTAGGCTTAAAGGAGATTTTCCTGTATGAATATATTGTCCTGGCTGAATAGGAAACTCTTAAAAAAAGGCAAGAAAGCAATTTAGTATCTTAAGTAGTCCCCTTTTCCCCAAAAACACTTGATAGAGGAACTCCAAGACAATCATTTTAATCAGCATTATGTCTTTGATATCAAGCCTTCAGGCAGGACTCTGGAAGTAAGGTTTGGATTTTACCTCATGTTTCTTCTCTAGTGCCACTATTCTATAAACACCCTTTGATGCTTTATTATTTAAATCTCAGGGAAAACTGAGCAATTACATTGCAGTATTTTGGTGTCAATTACTACCCATGTCAGTTTGGTCCCTGGTCTTGCTCCCTTGGTATGTACAAACATGATCTTCAGGCATAGTAGCTCCTGCTGCTAAGGCACCATTTGATGATGCACAGACCAGCTTAAAAAATAACCTAATCCAAACGGAGTGGTGCCGCTCTCCACGTTCCTTGTGCCTCCACTAAGGTAATTCAGCTACAAAATTAATCACTTCTTCCTCAAGAGATTAATTTTCTCATGCTTTAGCAAGCAAATGACTCCACAAAGTGGCCAATAAGCAGGCACAAGGAAAGCTGGGGGAGCACTAACGAGCTATTAGATTGGCTTAGCTGTTTCACAGAACCACACCTCACCTAAGCCAATTAGGGGGCTCTACAAATCTGAGATCTGTTGCCACCACAACTACAGCCAATAGTTACAAAGTTGTATTCAAGCAGCTCATCTGTTTTCAGATTTGAGATTCCTAGAAGCAGTATTTTTGTTAGTACCTGGGGAGCAGAACAAAGTTACCCAAAATAAGCAACGTCCCGTACTTGCAAACTACTGCTCTACTTCCTCCTCCGTTATTTCGGTAAGCACAGGTTGCAACTGCAAGTGGGGTCATTACACACAAAAAAATTTGAGAGCGAGTTACACTAGGTCTTGTGACCATCACTGGTCTAAAACATTTATGAAGTGATCATTATGTTGACAACATTCCTTTAAACAGCATTCCTTCTTTCTTTATTCCTTAAGATCAGATGGCCAACTTGCCATGCATAGAATGAGACAAAACTTGTTAGCTCCTCTTTCTACTTAAGGGTTTTAACTTCCAAACAGACCAGGAGTGAATGCTTAGATCATGAGACCACATTTACTACAAGATAAAAACATATTTAAAAACTGAACACATGTGAGGAATTAAGGATCCAGATGCCAGCCTGATAAATCAGGAGGATCAACTCTGTATCCCCCCTCTCGTATGGACTCCAAAACCATCTCGGGCTTGTATAGGCCTGTATAATGCAGCCTTGCATACACCTCTCAATCTCCTTTTGCAGTTGTCATTCTAGTGCATGTGGTCTTTTCCCCTCTCCCAAACACCTGTGCTAAGCCAGCACTTAGAATGCCTCCCTAAATGATTATCCTAAACCCTTCTACCATTCTCATCGCAGTAATTCCTAAAAAGCTTATCTTAACATGTCACATACACAAGAAGGGTGAAGAAAAGGTCATGAAAAGTTAACTAGAATCAAGATGGGAACATTTCATACAGAACCAGTGAGTGACCGACAGTCACTCCTTCCTCTCCTTTATTTGTTTGACCTTCACTGCCCATGTCACATCTAATGGCAGCTAAGCTCTTAGTGCAGGTGTTTTTACAACGACAGTCATTTCTATACATCAAAAACCATGGTATTTTACAATAGTAAGTTACAGCAAATCACTCACTAAGAGCACCTACTTCCTCAAAATTACAGACAACCCAGAAAAATTATCTTAAAACCCATTGAATCTTCACTTTCTGGACAGGTCAGGACTGGGCAGCAGAAAACAGCAAGTTTGAAAATGCAGGCACTGACTAGAATAGTGAGAGATGCAATTTCTGTAGTGTTTGATGAAAATTCACTTTAACAGCAAGAAAGTCTATGTTTTAAACCACTCACTGATGAACGTGTGCTCAGCCACACAGTATTTACCAGAATGGCTCTTAGGAAAACAAAATGTAGGTCAGCCATGGTTTTTAAAAGCATCCCCATTAGGGAACGTATATACTTAAGAGTAGATCCATCAGTAGTAACTCCATGCTTCTATAATCACTATCCCTTTATCCCAATTGCTTTTAAATCTTCTTTGATTCCTTCATAGCTAGAGTTGAATATTGGATCAGCAACTAAAACACTATCACTTTTGTCATCAAGAAGCTTGCGCTGGAATAAGTGCCAAAGCTTATTGCTAAAACCCAGCACTAGAGTGGAGAGATGGGATAAAAGATTGCTTCTAACCTTCACAGAGAGAACTCAAATCGTGTTCACATTTTCACTCCAGCCTCTTAGGACATCCTTTTGTGGTTTCTTCTTCCAAATCTACATCCTCTTAGTTAGTTCAGCCATCTATTAAGAACTGTGAATTTGTACATGGTGGTCCTGAGATACACAGCATCTTTTAAAAAGTTTTTGTTTAGCGTTTACCTTTTTATATCAGAAGTTTGTAATGGTAGTAATAAAGTCAACAGCAGAGCCTAAATTGTTATAAATAAATGGAGCTTAAACTGAATGACATGCCAGCGATTATCCTTTTCCTAGTATTCTTCCCATTTTCTTACTTTTTCTTCCTCCTTTATCATCAAGGTTAATTGCATAATAAGAACACACAGCATACTGAATGCATTCACAGGACTGACTACTGACGTTAATATCACCAAATGCACTTAATTAATGTATTGGAATGCTTAAGAATTACAATTTCAGTAGACAAGTTATTAAAACATTTAAAATTTATTGACAATTCTTCTTACCAATGGATACAAAAAGCACCTAACAGGTATTACTTAGTAACCATTATATGAATACTTTCTACATATTTGTAACAAACTATTTCGTGTTAACAGATGAAACCACAGGCCAGTAATCAATGTTCAGTTTGTATGTTGTGCGATGAAATATGCCTGTTTTTCTTAAAGTACTTGTAGTTTGGCTGCTGTAACATCCAGTCACTCCTCTTTCCACATCTGATTCCAACCTTTTTTATGAAAGGTTCGTATAGAGTAAAAACTTGAAAAGCGAGGGTCTGGCTTTAGTTAATGCGCTAAGAATGTATTTAAACGAGCCTTGTTTCTCCCATACCCACCGACAAGCAAAGGCAACCTACTATCTTCAGCATGTTCGTGCCCCCCCTGCGATGTGAGGTGCCCGGCCCCCCCTACCCGGGCCTGC
>NW_009210952.1:0-579 GCF_000690835.1 Fulmarus glacialis
GCATGTCTGGCACAGCAGCACTCAACAGCGACATGACTTCGTTCAGGCCACGATAGTCTACTATTAATCACTCTCCATCGGACTTTCGCACTGGCCATATGGGACTGTTAAAGGGTGAGCGAGTCTTGCTGATCACTCCTTGGCTCTCCAGTCGACGAATCAGCTTATAGATGGGAATCAGGGAATCTTGGTTGGTGCGATATTGCCTCCAGTGCACTGTTGTGGTAGTGATTGGCATCTGTTGTTCTTCAACCCTCAGCAACCCCACAACAAAAGGGTCCTCCGAGAAACAGGGCAAAGTGGACAGCTGTTTAATTTCCTGTATCTCCAAGGCAGCTGTACCAAAAGCCCACCAATATCCTTTTGACGTATCCTCTCTTGAGGTAGTCTATTCCAACGATGCACAGAGCCTCTGGGCCAGTCACAATGGGGTGCTTCTGCCACTCATTCCTGGTTAGGCTCACTTTGGCCTCCAATGCAGTTAACTCTTGGGATTCCCCTGTCAATCCAGAAATATAGACGGGTTCTGACCCTTTATAGCTTGATGGCATCAGGGTACACTGTGCACCAGTGTCTGAG
>NW_009210952.1:796-1080 GCF_000690835.1 Fulmarus glacialis
AATAGGACCTCTCATCTTTAAGTTGCTGGCACTCCCAGGACAGTTTCTCCACAGCCGAGACAAGGGAGGAGGAGACAGTTTCTTTGTATTCCCAGAGTCTGCTAACCACATCATCCACCGTTGGTGCTTTTTCCTCCTTCCAGGACAGTACTGCCAATGAACTGGAATGCGACGCTGGTGCACTCCGTACCAACTTCGGCCACGTGGGTCGTGTGCACTGGACTTCATCTGGATCTTTGGGCATTGGCTCGTTGCCCAGGTCACTATAAACCAACTCCAGCACG
>NW_009210953.1:0-47794 GCF_000690835.1 Fulmarus glacialis
ATATATAGAATAAATATATTTACTACCAGCTCCCCAAACATGACCAACATACTCTGATTTGAATCTCAACCATTGTGCGAATATCTAGCCACTGGATCTGAGTCTCTTGTCAAATTTAGTGTCATTTCATATGCTCCAAAGGCTGTTACAGCAACAGAAATTAAAACATAACTCCTTTAATTGGAAACGTTTCAGCATTGAAGAAAAATTTCCATGGAAAGTTCACGTGTACGTCAGGAAGAAAACATACACGTATAGTAATATACGTGTGTATACGTATATGAGCTAAAATATGAAATTCCAGTTATGTTATCAAAGAAATTTCATACCTGACTTGCAGTTTTCAGAGCAGCAGGCCACTAATCATCAGTGCTACTCAATACCCAGCAGTCCTTGCAGTTCTTTAGTTTTACTTTTGAATTACTTTTACAAGGAAATGAACCGAATGACTTTGCCTAAAGTTAAAAAATAGAAATAAAATAAATCTTAACAAGTATGTGTAAAAAAACTTCAAAAAAAATTCTTGCAGCCTTTCTCTAGGAAATATAAGCCTAGCAAAAAGCAACATTAGTTCAGAGACAGAAGTTGTCGGTTGTTTCAAAAGTTTAGCGCAGCTAGCAATTTCAGAGTCTGCTGGATGGAGTCAAGGACACATATTTGGGGAAGGAGCTTCATCTGGTAAAACTATAAAGCTCTAAAGTATTAAGACTGGCAGAAGCTGAGGGGCCTTACCCAGATTCAGCCAAATGACCCTGTGAGAATTTTTCTTTACTGCACAACTAGGGCAGTCAAGGAAAATTCAAGGAATTGGAAGGGCAGGTAAAATAGGCAACAGCAGCAACATTAAGAGTCAAGCAATAGAATTCTACCCATAGAGCCTGAACTACTTCTTTAGTAAGAACAATGGCTTCACTTTCTAATGTTTGGCTATATATATATGAGACAGAGAAAGCATCGCTGCTTTTCTGTCTTCACTAGTATGCTCCTTTAGGCAACTGCCAACCTTGCTTGTTCCAGGATCCCCTTTTGCAATGTTGAAAATCTGAAGAGCTCATTAGAAAGAAGCCCGAGACAAAAATATTTTTTCCTCGTTTCAATGACAAGGGATTGCCATTTTGGGGTTTCCATCGCCCTAGAGGTTTTTAGAATTGCATTTTATATCTTTCTCTCCAGAGGTTTTGCAAGAGGAAGATAAATTTAAGTCCTTGACTACTCCGTAAATATGCTATTTACATATTATCTTATGTATAGTGAGAAAGTTTGAAAAAAGAGTATAGACACAAAGGTGGCAACTAGCAATGATGAAGCCTGAGCAGTTTTACTGAAGAAACGGTTTACCAAAGAAAATCATTGCTCACAAAAATAAATAAGGATTTTTGATTTGACTTTGTCTAGACTTTCAAAACCACGCAGGAACTCAAGGAGGCAGGAACAGAAGACTTGTCTCTTGCTCCCACTCTATGCTTTTGCCAGAATGTCACCTTCCTTCCTGTCACAAAAAGAGACATCCAGCCCCAAAATTCCTGCTTCATTAGATTTTACAGCAATCAAGTGAGCACAAGTATTTGTTGCATCAACATGGCAAACATCTAGCAGCCTGTCCCTCTTTGTAAATATACAGAACGAGTACAAATACAGGAGCAAAGCAATCTCCCTTATGCTGTTCTACTGAAATGTTGGCACTGCAGCAAAACATTAACAGTCCTATTTTAAAACATATCGGGGACGTTCCGAAGGAAAAAAACAATAGGAGTTCCTGTAGGGTGGAAATATACCTTATAGGGTGGAAATAACACATTGCATCTTGAAAATTAAGTACTTGGATGTTCTTTTGAAAGGGGTCATTGCACCTCCTGTTTCCAGCCAAAGGGGAACCGAAGCAGGGAAAGGTGGGATGCCTTGGCATAGGTACATCAGTGGCAGAGCAGAGAGAAGAATTCAGATCTCCGATTTCCAGCTCACTTTATTTCCTGCACAGCAGAAGCATTATCTACTAAAGAGAGAGTGGATTCATCCAGATCAGTGAGTAATTGGTCTTGTCTTAATCCAGCAATCTGCATTTTATATTTCTTCACAGTTCTGACAAACACAGTGCAAGATGCCCAGACAAATGAGAACACTGTTTTCTCTCCTTTCAAAAAGCAAATGATCCTTGCATGATTTGCAGTTACTGTATTAATTATGAAAACATCTATTTACTTACGATTTTTCTAAACCACTCTAAAAGTAAAACCATTTAAACATTGATTCAGTTTCAGTGCCCGAGTGAACTGCCCCCAAGGAATCCCAGTCCCTGAATCGCTTGAAAATGCCCTTGTAAATTAGCAAGCGTTGCACAAACACTGCTGGCAAATTCAATCATTTCTGTGTCGTGCTGCATTGTTATCTCCTGCTCACTTAAAGAGCTGAAGTTCATTCTTCCTTAATTCCATGTAGGCTAGTGAGATGATACGAATGACTTTGCTTAAGTGGCACCGATTTTATTAATGTTTAACTACAGAGAATAATAAAAACAGAGCAAAAAGGCTTAGGAATTAAACTACTACTTGCACGGCATTTCCTCATGCTCTCTATTTTTTAAATATCTATTATCTCTTCAACAGTATTTTTCCATTTAAAAAAGTCCTTTGTACAGTAATTGTGTTTAATGTAGAGCTATTAGAAGAAAGAAATGTAAAAGATCAAGATTCAGGCTACAGTAAATCTAATGTCTCTCGATCCCGATGGGCTTTCATAGAATTCACCAAGGGCCAGGGTTTTCAAACCAGATTCTTATGCCTAGGCCCAGTCATTGGCACCCATTACAGATGTTCTGTATCAGCCCTTTGAGAAATCAGAGCCTTGACAGACCTTAAATAACATAAAATCAGTGTGTTATTGATTCTTTCATTGTTTGCTTCCCAAATTACAGGAAACTGAGGAAAATATTCAAAACTGTAATATCACATATACTCTTTGAACAACAAAGTTAACAACAGCATGTGAAACTACCACGTGAACCTCATGTCAAAAATAGAATCATAGAATCATTAAGGTTGGAAAAGACCTCTAAGATCATCGCGTCCAACCGTTAACCCAACCCCACCATGCCCACTAAACCATGTCCCTAAGCGCCTCATCTACACGTCTTTTAAATACTTCCAGGGATGGGGACTCTACCACTTCCCTGGGCAGCCTCTTCCAAGGCCTGACCACTCTTTCAGTAAAGAAGTTTTTCCTAATGTCCAGTCTAAACCTTCCTTGGCGCAACTTGAGGCCATTTCCTCTCGTCCTATCGCTTGTTACTTGGGAGAAGAGACCAACCCCCACCTCGCTACAACCTCCTTTCAGGTAGTTGTAGAGCGCGATGAGGTCTCCCCTCAGCCTCCTCTTCTCCAGGCTAAACAGCCCCAGTTCCCTCAGCCGCTCCTCATCAGACTTGTGCTCCAGGCCCTTCACCAGCTTCGTTGCCCTTCTCTGGACATGCTCCAGCCCCTCAATGTCCTTCTTGGAGTGAGGGGCCCAGAACTGAACACAGGATTCGAGGTGCGGCCTCACCAGGGCCGAGTACAGGGGCACGATCACCTCCCTCCTCCTGCTGGCCACACTAGTTCTGATACAGGCCAGGATGCCGTTGGCCTTCTTGGCCACCTGGGCACACTGCTGGCTCATGTTCAGCCGGCTGTCAACCAGCACCCCCAGGTCCTTTTTAGATAACTATATACCTACTATAAACCTGCGCTACACCTGCAAGCAGCCATTTGTGAGTGCAAACTACATAGCTAAAGGTTAAAAAGTTAGATTTGAAAATTTATTCTCATCTTTTATAGAATGTTTCTTAAATTTTAGACTTCATGACTTCATAATTATTTTGATCTATATTTGATTCATATGATGATATAAACTTATCTCAGTGATTAATATGATTGCATAAGTAAATATTTAAATGCCTGAGGTACTACTATAAGTTAAATATAGAAAAAAGGCTGTATTCATATTCTTTTTCCATTTTCAAGATTAGGAGACACTTTCTAATTCTATAAAACATATACTACTACACAGCTTTTCATTACAGCAGGGTTAAAAATGTTAACTCTCAGTGGAGCAGTGAGGATTTAATTAAAGTTTGCAAATACTGTGTTTCCAATATTGGTAAAGGAGTGTGAAAGATATGCAGAGTAATTCTTACTATAGTACTACAAGTGTTATTCTCTGACAGACTATTAATATTTTCCCCATTTTATTCCCTAAACTCAAATAATTCTAATATTGTTCTCAGACATATTACAAACTTTCTGCCTCTTCTGTTCTTTTAGTTTCATAAACTCATAGCAATTGCTGATGTCTATATTTGTATAGATAAGTAAATGTTCTTTAATTCTGCAGCAAACCTTTCTTGACTGATAAATAGAAATGATTAAGCAACAGTTGGATAGAGAACTATAGCCTCAGTTGGCTGCCCCTCCTACAGCTAATATTTCAGCCTTAATGAAGTTAGTCATCTTACATTAGATATAATGGTGCCAGGCAAATTGTGAATGATGCCAATAACTTGTGCAATTTTCTGAAAAGCCACTTCAGCTGTTAAAATGTCCTACTTCTTCATTCTTGTGATCTTGCTAATGGAATAATTTGAAATTAAGGCAAGCTAAAAGTATAAATAAGATACAACTAAAATGCAGTATTTTGCTATAACACAGGAGGAGAATGCCGTTCCTGGGTCCTGATCTTACAAGCATTTAATACAGCCATGTTTTTACTTATATACGAGATTTACTTACATTGTGAGGCTAGATTCTTGTTACATACAAAAATGGAGTAGATTTTAGTATAGGAAGGAAATTGAAATGGATAATTTCCTCGAGAAGTGGGCCCGCGTGAACGCCTGAGGTTCAACAAGGCCAAGTGCAGGATCCTGCCCCTGGGTCGGGGCAACCTCCGGTATCAATACAGGCTGGGGGATGAAGGGATTGAGAGCAGCCCTGCCGAGAAGGACTTGGGGGTACTGGCAGACGAAAAGCTGGACATGAGCTGACAACGTGTGCTTGCAGCCCAGAAGGCCAACCGTATCCTGGGCTGCGTCAAAAGAAGCATGGCCAGAAGGTCGAGGGAGGTGATTCTGCCCCTCTGCTCTGCTCCGGTGAGACCCCCCCTGCAGTGCTGCGTCCAGCTCTGGAGCCCTCAGCACAGGACAGACATGGATCTGTTGGAGTGGGTCCAGAGGAGGCCCACGAAAATGGGATGGAACGCCTCTCCTATGAAGAAAGGCTGGGAGAGTTGGGATTGTTCAGCCTGGAGAAGAGAAAGCTCCAGGGAGACCTTATTGCAGCCTTTCAGTAATTAAAAGGGGCTTATAAGAAAGATGGGGACAAACTTTTTAGCAGGGCCTGTCCTTTCCTCAATCTCTAGTCTGAGATTCAGACTAGATAGAAGGAAGAAATTGTTTACATTGAGTGTGGTGAACCACTGGCACAGGTTGCCCAGAGGGGTGGTAGATGCCCCATCCCTGGAAACATTCAAGGTCAGGTTGGATGGGGCTCTGAGCAACCTGATCTAGTTGAAGATGTCCCTGCCCACGGCAGGGGGGTTGGACTAGATGGCCTTGAAAGGTCCCTTCCAACCCAAACCATTCTATGATTCTATGAATGCTTCACTTAATGATACTTAAGCAACATATAACATTCAGAAGAACAGGAATGATGCCTTCAAATTCAGGAACCTGTTGAAAATCAGATTACATCAGTCTAAAACTACAATTACAATTGGATTTAAATGTTCTTCAGTAGTTCCTGTCACAGTTTTGTATTCTGCACTGTTATATGGTTTCCCTAGATTTAGTTGTGTTTCAGAAACAAGGGCACACATACAGTACTTGTATGATATGTTGTTTTTTCTCTCCATCAAAAAGCATGAAGTTACGGTCAAAAAGTAAGTGGGGATTTTGGTACCCTCTTTGAAATCACGGTACCAAGAAATATCAATAACACTCCACATGTTTTGGCCCATTTAAGACTCTCGCACCAGGAAGTATACCTCATCTGTAAACAGCGTATTTTCACTGCGTGCTTCTAAACGGCAGACAAGTTGAAAGGAAAATAATCTACATTTTTCAAGAGGCTTATTTTATAATTAAGGACTCCAGTGGTTCGTATGGAATATGAATAATGAATCGTTAAAATTCTCTTTGATACATGTATGCACAAGAAACAATCGTTACTTAGAGGTAGAACTGAGATGTGAAATAACTTAGTTATGATTCACAAAATGAAGCACTAGTGTGGGGAGAATAAAACAAATCAGAAGTCCCAAATCCATATGATATTGAGCTGAAACCCAGGAAATTAAACAAATTTATTGCTATGACTATTACATATTTATAAAGCGCCTTACAAATGAGAACTTCAAAGGATTTTTCAAAGGATTCATTAATTAGATCACAATAATCCAGTGAATTAAGTATTATGGTATTCACTTTAAAGACCATTAAACTTAGGCATGGACAGCAAGAGTGTATAATATAAAACAGTGGTAAAAGAAAATTTGGGCATCTTAGTTCTCTTGAAAACTAAGAGCTGAGACTTCAACTTTCTTTTATGAAGAATATAGTAAGGAAAAATGTATGTTCTATGCATGGAGGAGGGATTCTGACCATCACAGATTTAAATGAAAGTGCAGTAAAGAATCAAAACTCCGTGAGGAGCAATGAGCAGATCAAGCCTGGAAACATGGAGAGTAAATAACAAGTTTTATCTGTGAAGTGTGATTTAGTTATTAACTGAGACAAGAGCCTAATGTGAACTGGAGGTGGCATAGAATCATTACAGGAAATTACATGCAATATTGGGATTATTTTGATAGTAGACATTTGCTAGATACCCACCTGATCAGAAAAGGCAAAATGAGGTGGAGATGATAACTGAAATGCAAAACAGGCAGATGAAAAGATGACATAGGTTGCAATCAATGGGAGGTTTCAACAGCTGCCCGGGCAAGTGCTGGAGTCCATTAAACTGGATTAGAAAATGTCACCAGTGCAGCAGCCAGTCAGATTCAGTTTACAGTAGTTTGGCACAGTGGAGAGGTCATCTTTCATTAGGATTAGTCCTGTTTCCTTTTAACATAGTTCCCGGAATATCATGCAAGAAGCGATATAGTTCCAATTTTCACAACTTGTCAGGTTTCTTGTATGCACCACTGTCATTTTAAATACTTGTCTACAGCACATATTTTTGCTGTAGCTATGCTTGCAGCAATGTAATTGCATCTCCCACACTGCATATATCACTTAAGCAAGCAGTTAAAATTTTAAACTTCCAAATGTCTAAACCTAGATTATCACAGAGCTCTTTAAGAAGCAGAATAGATGCTTATTTTGTTTTCTTATACTTGCAGTCTTTCCTATTCTATTCAATTCTGGATATTCACCACTGATCACTTGCTGCTTGCTGTTTGTATAAGTCTGGTCACCATCTTCATAGTTCCTCTTCAGAACCCTACACTTTCTGAAGACATACATTAAAGCAGGCTACCGTTAAGTCACCAATACCAAATCAAGCAGTCTCCATATTAGTTTTTCTTCTTTCATCCAAAAGAAACAAGGTCAAACACAGTATTTTTAATATTCCCTCTTATTTTCTCATCATCTGTCTTAGAGGCTCTAGCTCCCTCACGGCTCTAGCTCCCTCATGGCTCCCTCATTGCATGTGAGAGTCATGAATAAAGCAGCACTACTGATTAACTTATCAATTAAGTACATGTCCAGGTGCTTTATGAGCTCAGAGTGTAATGGGCACTATGACAAGAGAGAATGAAATGCATATGGTAAGATCATTTCAAAATAATTTTCTACAATCTTGGTTTCAAAATGCAGCCAAATTTTCCTCTTACATATATATTATGCCAAATATCTGAGCCTTCGGACACAAAAAAATTATGGAATGCAGCACTAAGCTAGAGGTCTGAATTTTGGAAAGCACTGATCACCCAAAAGCCTCCTAACTTGAAACAGAACATAAGAATACGTAGACCCTCACAGTATCAGATGTTCTTATTACTTGAAGTGGTACAACGAAACTTCTGTGAATGCTCTGGGGCTCATAAAAATTAGCTATTTAATGGAACGGCACACGAACGGTTGTCCAAAGATGACGGATGTGTTGGAGAGGTACAATGCCTTGCAGGAGTTGACTTTGGCCTAAGGTTTAATCTGCCTGATTTTCTTGGGGTTTTCTCCTGTTCCCTCAAAGTTATATCTGAACACATTCCACATCATATGGATTGTAATAGCAGAAATTAATTGTCAAATTTATTATGTGACCGAACACACTGACAAAAAAGAAATCAGGAAGTAAAACATGAGAGAAGGAAAATCCCTCCTGTTCTCTAGAAAGGTGAAGCCAAATACTGCATGACTGAACCAGCCATTTAACGGCTCATATCAAATCATAGTCATATCATGCAAGTATCAAATTTTACCTTGTTACAAACTTGAAAAAAAAAAATCAGTGAATATACCTCATTTTATTTCATCATACCAAGCCACACTCTGATATTGAGGGATGTCTTGCAGCACTGGAAACCGCTTAGAATTTCTTATGGGAATCATTTACTGTGATAAGCAATAACAGCAAGAACATTTGAGATGGAGCCAGTTTGGGATCAGCTCCAGAGAGATGCTGAGAAAGAATTTAAGCATGCATTTTAGGTCTATAACCCTCGGTGGGTTTGACCCACTGTTCCCCAAATATGTGATGTCTCAAGAAACAAGACGATTTTAATGAGATGGAACAGCTCTTCCCTAGGACAACAATACTCTACAGAATAACCTGTGTGTGAAGTAAATTTTCAGTGGTTGTTTACCAATTAATAACTTATAGCACTATATTTAAGTACACTGACGTAAAAATGTATGGAGAGCACAAGGCCATGCTGATGTCAAATACTTAGAATAATAGCCAAAAGTAATAATTAATGATTAATTTAGAAGTCTGAAATTAATCACACAGTGCAGAAAGACTTCGTAAGTAGATAAGAAAGATTATATAGGGAAAGGGGATGAGGCTGCGCTGCCATTAGCCTGCTCTCTGTGATAGCTCATTAGGTTAGCTCTTACCAAAGGAGTCAAACCTAAGTATGTGTGTGTAGTAGCTGAAACATAAAAAGCAAGCAGGAAGCTCCTGCTGGGAACACAGGGAGAAGAGCTCTCAGATTTCTCTGGATGAGGTTAGAGAAATGTCTGGGGATATGTTCCCCTGTGGAGTTCAATAGCAAAGTAACCATTAAACAGCCAAAAGCATGGCACCAGCAAGGGAAAAAGACAAAAGGCAAAAAGCCTCTACAGCAGCAGATGTACTGTGCTAGCAACAAAAACTACAGCGCTGGATCTAACGGCCATTACTGGTGTGTTGCCATCGCACTGAGGTAGATCAGCAAAGTATTAAAAGTGAACCCAGGCCCAAAGTGAGGACCAGGGACATTCTGTTGACAACATGCAGAATTATTAAAATAAAGATAGAAAATGTGTCTGTCTATGTATGACTGCAAGGCAAGAGAAGGGAAGGAAACTTTCCTGTTGCTGGCCAATGTAAGTAATAAAGTAAAAAAAAAAAAAAAAAGGAAAGAGGAATAAGAGGAGAAACTCCAGTCTTGTTTGTCCACTGATGGGGAGGAATACCCATGCCGTGTAAGTAACAGGATCACAAACTCTACATTGGAAAGCCAGCCCAACAACTTACTTTCTGCACCTTACATCATCCCCACCAAAAATAAAATCCCTGACAAGACACAGTGCTTACAGTGGAACAGGAGCCAGCTCCTCCTATAGCAACACTGGTTTGGCATAATTTTATAAAACACATATCTCTGTGTCGTGAATTAGTGGCCCAGGGAAGAAAAGGTGGGGGGGGAGGTATGAATGCACCACCACACTCTGTCAGTAAAACAGACTGCAAAGATCAACTAAGAGCAAATACTAGGTAAGAAGGTGCCATCTTTATGTCATCCCTTGGCCCTGAGGTTCTGTCCAATTCGATCTTACATCCTGGGCTCCCATCTATTGTTTTCTTGCGCCTAGTTAACTTGAAGCGCTTAACAAGCTTTATGCATGGCTTCACATTCCTGCCATAAATCTCCTAGTAGTATCAACACTGCATGTTGCATTTCTCCTAAGAATGATGGTGTTCCAAAAGAGAAGAGTCATAAGAGAAGAGCATATGATACCTCTTATTCACAGAAAGGTGGCATCTGAGACCAGGAAGGGCACTAGATCAGTGCTGTTCTCTCTAACTGTGGGTCATAAATCCCTTGGAGGTTACACAAAGATTAAAAAAGAGAGCTGTCAGTGAGCAACAGCTCAATCCCCGCAGGGCTGGGAAATAAGAGGGACTATTATTACTTACTCCAATTTTTACACTTCCCAGAAAACTTCAAATTACCTTTAATTGCTGGAAACAGTTCCGCTCCTTTAAAACGAGGAAGTCAATAAGCACAGTTGTTTTTCACTCTCCTGTTCTGGAGGGACTGGTTAATACTGACTGGCGGAGATCACTGAAAAACAGATGAGCTGAAAGGGCCTTTAACTTTCAGAAAGTTGGCTAAATGTAATCATTAAAGTAAAAGATCTGGGGAGAGATGACAAGGAAAATAGACCATTGTTCCACAGCCATTTCTCTTGGCAACTGTGTCTTTCTCGGGAAGCTCCTGCCTCCTGTGCCCCCAGCCACATGTTTCCATCCCCTGAACACGCGTTCCGCTGTGCTGGCATAATTCCTCTCACTGCACAGATCGCCGGGGAACCAGGTTCTAACTCCCAGGTTAATAACAAGCCTCCCGGTAAAGGCAGCGTATTTTTAAAACAGATCAGTAATCTATCTGTTTTATCATGCGACCCCATAAACAGTCACAGGAGCAAACGACAGGGACAGAATCAACTTAAGCAGAATGAGCTACTGAATCACTGCCTCAGGACAGAGTGGGAATAGAGCTAGGGGACACAAGGACAAGGACTAATTACTAACTAGAACACCAATCTGGAAGACAGAATGACAGAGGGTGTCAGGAAACCACTGTCTGTATCTGGGTTAGAGAAGCACAGGGTGAGTCAGCAACAAGAGAAACAAAAAATCATGATTTGATGCAAATGAAATCAATGAGACATTGGCAGAGTTGTTTCCAAGAAGAATGTTTTTCAGTGTTTTCCATGAGGTCTTCAGCGGAACCAAATACGATGAGGCTGTTGAAGCTTGCAAGGACAGAACTACAAGACCAAGCGAATACAGAAGCATTGATTAAATGCAGAGGGAGGAGAGTAAGAGTACATCAAAGGAGATCAAAAACATCTCTCAGAGTTGAGGGAGGAAAAAATTGGAAAGTTAACCAATTCTCCTTTTAACTTATATAAACAATACCAAGTTAAAACAAACCGAAACAAAAGTCATATAAATGCATACCTGTTTCATGTGGAGAGAAATGGCAGGAGTGTAAAATATGTAAATGGCAGCACAAGTCAGGGCATCTGGAGTATTTAGTGTGTAACATCCCTCCTCTTTACACTACCTACTGCCAGAGAAAAAACCAAAGGTCTAGGGAAGCACCCTCCTTTCTCAGATGCACCGCTGAGCCCAACTCGATAGTCTGTTTCCCCTCCATCTACAGATCTCCGGCTGTTTTTACTGGGAGTTCTGAGTACTCACTGACAGAGTTTAAACTTCCTAATAATAGCAGGAAAAAAATTGTATATGTATTACATCCAAAACACATTACTCTCAAAAAATGTAAGTTCTTTCAGTTGCAAAGACAAGCATTCAAACAATATCCCAGACTTTCTTTGTCTGCAGTTCCTTTGTTAAGTCGTCCTGTGCAATGAATGAGGCAAGCTCTCAATGGATGGTGAACATAAGGGAAGGAATGACTAAAACATGATTGTGCACTTGAAGATAGCATCATAACATTTATGTAGATGTATACAGTACAACCATTCCATCCCTCCCCCATTTTACTGGAAATAAAAAAGATTTTCTACCATAGCAATCCTTACATATGAACTACATTTATTTCAAAGAGGGGAAAAGGAGGAGGTGAAGAAGTATGGCAAATTTCTATTTCAGTAAGGCTTGTCTAAGAAAATGAAGAAAGTAAAAAGCAGAGGTGTTAATGGATTGTGTGTACACACTTATTACAATTGTCATAGGAGTAACACAATAAATATCATTAAAATTATTATTAAAATATGAATAAAATCATAACGCTAAGAAGTTCCAAATTAATTTACCATTGATAAGTTTTACAGCCCTCACAAATTTAGTTTCATTCTAATACTCGTTATAATCAATATAGGTATGTATAGAGAAGCATAAGGGTCGACACAGTTGTCTACATATCCTGCTCAATATAATTTCGTACATGCACTAAATTCATAGGTATGACTAGGGAATATGCAGCCTCTTCAAGTAGAGAACATAATGTATAATAATGAGACTGAATTTATCCTTTTCATCTGCAGGGCACTAGAGATAACCGTGGCATTCTTGGTATGAAAGTGCGGCAGGCATGATTCTGAGCACCATATGTCAACGGCTCTGTAACGTCCCTCTGAATTGAAGTATTTTAACTCTTTTTCCAAATAAACCTTTACTATTATAGTCAACAAATAGCTCTTCTGCATTCTAAGTCATTCCTTCCTCTCTTTCATTCCAGTTGTTTCCAACACTTCTGAAGTTTATGTTTTATCTGTAGTAATGTGTAAATCATCAAAATACATACATACAATTTACTTAACACTAAAGAAGTTTCTGTCCAAGCTAGTATGAAAACAAAAGAAACAAAAATTCAAGTATATATATCTTCATGTAGCTGAATGGACAGACAACCTATTACTAAGGCAAAGCTCCAACACGCTTCTCGAAAGTCAGAGCGTGCCTTTCCATCAGAATTAAGAGGTTTCAGATCAGGCTATATTTACAAAAGTGCTTTGTTTTCAGAAAATGTTCATTTTTTTCCTATTTCTCTTGTTTGTTCTATGATGACTCCAGAGATCAAGAGTAACAAATGACTGACAAACACATCGAAATCTGCTTCTGAGACTAAAAATGGAGGCTATACCCTTCATTATGAAGATGTTAATAAAATTGTCTCATCTGGATGATCCCTAATTTAGTTTTTACATGTTCCTTGATTATAGCTACTTGTATCAACGTTTTTTTGTGTGCCTAACTCGAAAACAGAGGAATGAATAATGTGATACCCTATGAGAGCCTAGAATACTGTATCTTTTTTCAGGAAGTCATTTCTAAGCATGATGGAATAAAGACTCCCAGTTATTTCATTCTGCAGACAGCATAGCTTACAGTTTTAATTCTGAAATTCTCACCAAATTGCACATTAGACTCTCCTACAGGAAATTCTTTGTTCACACTTGGCTCAGGAAAATCTGAAACTTTGGCAAGTAAGTAAGTAAGGTCTAATATTCCTCCTTCACCACATGCATAAATGAAGGAAGCTGAAGAACACATTCAGTAAACTAGAATTGAAAATGCATGCCAGTAAGTTCAAGCAAAGCACTCCTAAATAGAAGATTAGTTTTACATTTCCCACACATCAGATTAAAACCCATGAAAATCAGATTTCACTTTTCACCTTCTAAAACATTATTCATGTTGTGGTTTTAATCAAACAGAAATAGGAAATAAAAAGAGAAAAAATACAACTATTGTAAATGGCTGTACATCTGGTTTATTCAGATTTTCTTAGCAAACTTCAGCTGTTATTTGAATCTCATCAGCCTGTTAACTGGGCCAGTGGAAAGGTCATTAGAAAAACATTTCTGGTGGCTTTCTGTCTGAAACAGAACCATTAGAAGAAAAAAAGCCTGGGAATATTACAGAACAAAATAGCAAGGAAGATAAATTTCCCAAACATGGAGTTAAGGAAAAGTGCAAGCTATCATTTGATCTTGGACTAATATTCAAGAGGTTCTTGAGCTAGCACTGCCTGATCACCTGACTCCGACATAGTAGAGTATGGCAGGTACAGCAATGGTGTCATTACTTCCACGCAAATTTCTAAACGCAGCATACATTTTCTACTTTTTTGCTGCTAATCATGTTAATTAGAATTTTGATTTAAGCAAGTGAATAATCATTGATTTCACTCTGTAACCATGCAGGATGCATAAAGTTTATACGCAGCTTGAATTTGTTATTGCTAACACAGATCAATCCAATTTGGCGTGCAAGCTTCATTTTTCAATTTTTTCTTTTTGGACCATGACACTTTTTTCTTTTTGAAACTCCATTTTTAAACAACCACCAACTCAGTATCAAGTTACAATTTCTACTGAAAGAACGCTTCTTTTTCATGCTGGTAATTTTAAATTCAACTTTTAGGTGCAGTAAAGGAATGGATTACGTTGGCTCTCAGATCTGTCACTAGTGGATATTTGCCAACATTACCCATTATTGTGGAACTCAGCAACTAGTTGCAATGCTTAATATATACTTAGAAGAGCCCAGGACAGGAGAAATAGGAAGATCTGTTGCTTACAGCTCAAAATATACAGACTGTGAGGTGCCAAAACTTTAGTATTCCTAGCAAAACTTAATAGGGATACTTGTGCAACTGGACAATATCGTCTAGTTTAGCTATTAACCCCTTGCTACAAAAAGTGCTACTTTAAGAAAGTGTACAGGACTGAAGACAGGACCGAAGACAGGACCATCACTACCTCTCTATATTGAGCTCCCATGACTAAGGCAGCTTTTCTCTGTTTAGACATGTTAGGATGATGTTCAATTGTAGTATCTCGGATCCTCAAAGAGCTATAAAGTTATATGATAATAAATTTAAATAGACTAAGTGGTGTTTTCTGTGGGGAAAAAAGCTCAGATTTCCAGATCAAAGACAGTAGGAAAGAGGTTCTAACTCCTAAATGTATTAATGCTTCATCTCTGTGCCTCAGCTTCTTTGTAAAATTGGGGTAACGATCAAACAACAGGACTTGCAAAGATAAACAAATGACCTACTCACTTTCAGTAACTACTGCTTCTAAACATGAAGTCTTGCTAAAGAAACACATTTCTCAGTGCAATATTCAGAGAAGTTGAGCACTTTTGTGCTACTTGGTTATTTAACACATTAGCCAGTGTGCTGCCATTTTTAAGTATTGATCAGAGGCTCACTGTGTTCAGAGGCATCTCTTGTTACTTTATGCATCTAAAGGAGTTAATGACTGTGAAGTGGTCAAATACTCTTGTAATCAGCCTAGTTAAAAAAAAAAATCATAGCTGTAAATCAAGAGGATTAAATAAAGATATCGCTTCCCTCATTGCAGCATCTGAATGATGCAGAGCTCTCTTCTATTCTGTGCTCATATAGCTCTCTTCATAAACTATCATAGGCACCGCCATAATATAACTATGTTAGAAAACTATTGGAAATAATATTATGACAATATATAATAGCCTACTTGGCCAATATAAAACAATGCTTTAATATATCAGAAATATATTCACAGTTTAGCTTTAGTTCATCTATGTTAGCTACTACGTTTTATGTTGTATAAAATCAGCCTTGTTTGTACTGCTCACTTGCTTTACAGAAAAAATGCAGGGATTACCCCCAAAATAATTTTTATTTTACTTTAAGTCAGTTCAAATATCTGTATGACTGAAATGAACAACGACTTACTAGATTAAAGTAATCTTCAGCCTAAAGAGGCACAGCATATCCAGGTCTGCCTGGTGATGTGGGCTGCCTCTTTGCCATCTGCTGCTAAGCAGGAAGAACAGAGGACTGTTCTGCCAGAGGGAATTCCTTCCCAAAGGCTGATATTTGGCAGCCGCAGTCCCCGTACTGGCGCTTAGCAGAGCAGTAGGAAGCACTCTCAGCACCTGGGTCTTGAGGTGCAGCTCCTTTTCCACTACCTGCATACATATTCTTCTGACTTTTTATCTCTAGCAATGTAGACAGCCCTACCGTTTCACTGTGACGCATCGTGCTCCCCAACACAAGACAGCCTTAAACATAAAAAAGAAAGCTATACCTAGCAAAACTCGAGATTAAGGTTTTACATCGTGCAAGCAAACAGAGCATCGCAAGCAAAAAGTAAAAAGCAAACAAACCCCATAAAATATTGTTCTAAACTCTGCTTACAACTGTTTCATTCACACCCCTCATGCAAATTTCTTTCAGTGTGCTCTTGCTCAAAGGCCACATAGTCATGAATTCCGCCCCTTCCCCCCCAACTTCATGAGGCTCCACAAGAATAAATTCCATCTCCAGCTACTTCGATATGGGTTTAAACGCCCTGGGGAGTTCTAGCTGCAGACAGACAGCTTACAGAGTATGTAAGTTGTTTTCACGTTGCTTTTTTAATAATCATATTGCCTAATCCAGGCTATTCGTTTGGTAATCTTCAGTTCTTGTTACAGATTTCAATATCTTCATGATAAATATTATATCAGACACTGGATATAAACAAAAGCTGCTATGCATCTGATCTCGGGTATATTAACAACTTCTCACAGAGACCTCACCTTCTATAACAGGTACAAATGTCACGTCAATAAAAAGTGATCTGCTTGATGCATCCGAGCGTAAATTCTTCCCCTGCCCTTTACCCTCTTTTAACATGATTTCTTTTGTCAGAAGAGGTTGAAAGTAGTTTGGAGCTGAATTTTTGTTATCTATCAATTGTATGTTGCCAAATCAACAGCTAATCCTTTGCAATTCCCCAAGATGTCAAGGGAATTAAAGAAAGAAATTTTACTATTTGGTATTCAGATCAACTTTTCTACCACCAGTTTTATTCTACTGTAGTCAAAGCAAAATTTCCACTAAAGGAAGTGTTAAAAATCGCCGGACAGGATCCTGAAGCAGTACGGGAACCAGAACATTCAGAGGAAGGTGCCTGAACATTCAGTCTTTTAAAGAGTAAATACCCCAAACTGTTCTCCTTCAGTCTCAGATGACCTGTTTTCTGCCACCTATCATAACAGAACTTGAGGAATGAAATGGGAAATCAGGAAGAGGAGCAAAACTGGTAAGAAATTAAATAGTAATGGAGAAATAACAACAGAAAACAAAAGTGGCACTTGAACACAATCCAACCCTAGAGAGAGGAAGAAAAGAAAGAAGTAAATTGAGACACTGAATCATTGGCATCCTGACACACTAAAGGGGCCAGCTTTTCTGCCAGTTTTTAATGAAGGAGGAATTTCACACAGTAAGTTTAAACATAAAGAATACAGCACTTTTCCCCACAATACATACCAAATTTATTATTTACAGTGTTATCAGCTGTGGAGAGAGCAATGTATACGGCATTGAGTAATGCAGGTGAAGGCTACCTGGTAACTCATCTCTTTCATATTTGATTTCTCAGATAATTTCAGAGATCCAATAGTCTATTCTTGTCATGTCACAGTCTTTAGTCTTTTGTGAAATATTGAAGGAATTGCTGCTAAATTCTCCTGTCTCCATTTGTCTCTTGAGGGTTATTGACTTTGGTTCTGTCTAAGGGTTCTTTCTTCTAAGATAAAACCCTAGAGGTCTCTTGGTGAAAAGGAAAAAAAAAAAAAAGAAAAAAAAAGAAAAAGACTGAACAGAAGCTTTCCAGTTTTCTTTTATAGATATAAAGAATATAAAAAATTACTTAGTTGAGCATTCCCTTTGCCTGCTAGCAATGGGCACTGCCTGCACAGTTCTGCATGCACACGCTTTGTGACTGTGGTCTTCTCAATCGCCAGCTGTGTAGAGCTAGGTGTGCACACACAGGTCAGTATCTACAGCCACTCAAAACACAAGCTTTGTTCTAAACATGGCTATGTGGATTGTTATTAGGTGAAAAGAACTTCTGGTTTGATTTGAATATCTCATTCCTTCTGTTCTGTTCCAAACCCTGGGACATGCCTCATTCTCAAATGGAGATTTTCATTATGTTTAAGAACATAATTTATTCTGAAGCTGTATACCCTTCACTTAATTTGAAAGGTTTGAACTTTTCCATAAATCATGGAACACAAATGGTTTCTTAGCTGTTAGAAAAGGAAAAACAAAACCAAACCCAGCATCGACTTGACTACAAATACCCTTGAAGGGGCACAGTGATTGCCACAAATACAAAATTTAGAACCATTCTATCTTAAAATAGACAAAAAAAAAAAAGCATTTATCACACAGAACAGCAAAATGCAGCCACTTGTAAACTGACCAACCAAAGAAATGCGCAGAAAGAGCTCCATTTGCTGGAACAATGTGAAACATTTGTGGTTCCCACCAGAAGCAGAATCTGGTCAGAATTCAAGAATATATACTTAGTACTGATATCAGATCAATATCATTAAACTCCAATGAAGATGAAAGCCTCTTACTGAAAATATAAATTACCTTTTACCATCAAGATTTCAAGTTATATTAAAACAGCATTCTTATCTTCCCCTTCCTTCAATCAAGATGACATTTCCAACAATAGTTCACGTGAAACACAATTTAAGCAGTGAATCAGAGACTGAAACATCAATCCATTAAGCTTCCTGTTTCTCATTAAGTGTAGAGGTGGAGAAGTTCAAACTTTATTTAGTATGTTGCAGATGAAGATATCACAATGTAATCTCATCTGCTTTCAGGTTCTTTCCATATTTGCCCTGAAGGGTTGTAACTTCTCTTCCCAGTGTAAAGCCTGGAATCCAAACCTTTCTCTATGGCACTGAGGTTAGATTCATAGAACCATAGAATATCTCAAGTTGGAAGGGACCCATGAGGATCATCGAGTCCAACTCCCTGCTCCTCGCAGGACTACCTAACACTAAACCATATGACTAAGAGTGTCATCCAAACGCTTCTTGAATTCTGACAGGCTTGGTGCCGTGACCACTTCCCAGGGGAGTCTGGTCCAGTGACAGACCACCCTCTCAGTGAAGAACCTTTTCCTAACGTTGGATCTGAACTTCCCCTGATGCAGCTTCATTCCATTTCCTCATGTCCTGTCTCTGGTCACCAGAGACAGGAGATCAGCACCTCCCCTCCACTGCCCCCTGTGAGGAAGCTGTAGAATGTGATGAGGTCACCTCTCAGCTTTCTCTTCTACAAGCTAACAAGCCAAGTGACCTCAGCTGCTCCCCACAAGTCTTGCCCTCAAGACCTTTCACCACCTTGGTCGCCCTCCTCCAGACACACTCTAACAGTTTGATGTCCTTCTTATATCGAGGTGCCCAAAACTGCACACAGTGCTTGAGGTGGGGCCGCACCAGTGCAGTGTAGAGTGGGACAATCACCTCCCTCAACCGGCTAGCAATGCTGTGCTTGATGCACCCCAGGACACGGTTGGCCCTTTTGGCTGCCAGGGCACACTGTTAACTCATATTCAACTTGTCATCAACCCAAACCCCCAGATCTCTTTCCATGGGGCTGCTCTCCAGCCTCTCATCCCCCAATTTGTGTGTTTAACCAGGATTACCCCACCCCAGGTGGAGAATCCGGCACTTGCTCTTGTTAAATTTCATACGGTTGGTGATTGCCCAGCTCTCTGGTCTATCCAGATCTCTCTGTAAGACCTCTCTACTCTCAGGGGAGTCCACAGCTCCTCCTAGTTTAGTATCATTGGCAAACTTACTTAATGTATACTCGATTCCTGCGTCCAGATCATTTATAAAAACATTAAAGAGCACTGGCCCTAAAACCGAGCCCTGGGGAACCCCACTGGTGACTGGCCGCCAGCCTGATGTAACCCATTTACTATAACCCTTCGAGCCTGACACGTCAGCCAATTGTTCACCCAGCGTGTTATGGACTTGTCTAGCTGTGTGCTGGACATTTTGTCCAGAAGGATACTGTGAGAGACAGTATCAAAAGCTTTGCTAAGATCCAAAACCATCACATCTACTGGCTTCCCTTGGTCAACTAGTTGGGTGACCTTGTCATAAAAGGAAATTAGGTTAGTTAGACAGGACTTTCCCCTCGTGAACCCGTGCTGGCTATGACCAATGACTGCATTGTCTCTCAAGTGTTTTTCAATAACTCGCAGAATAACCTTCTTCATCATTTTAACAGGCACTGAAGTGAGACTGACAGGCCTGTAACTACCAGGGACTTCCTTCTTACCCTTCTTGAAAACTGGGACAACATTTGCCAGCTTCCAGTCAACAGGGACCTTTCCAGACTCCCAAGACCATTGAAAAATAATGGAGAGAGGTCCCGTGATAACATTGGCCAGCTCTTTCAGTACTCTGGGATGAATCACATCGGGCCCCATAGATTTATGTGCATCCAACTGGAGCAGCAAGTTCAGGGTCAGCTCGGAGTTTATCATCCCTCCAGTCACAGCCTTCCAGCACAGGGCTCCAGGCGTCCCAGGGCCCACCATCAGTGCTAAAGACACAGGCAAAGAAGGCATTAAATGTATCTACTTTGTCTATGTCCCTACTTGCGAGGTGACCGACCTCATCAAGTAACGGACCAACGTTACCTCTGACCCTCCTTTTGCTGTTAACATATTTTTGTTGTCCTTCACAGTGCTGGCCAGCTTGAACTCTAATCGAGCTTTGGCTGCAGGAATTTTCTCCCTACAGTGACAAACAGCATCTCTGTAGTACTCCCGTGCTTGTCTTTGCTTCCAATGTCCATACACTTCCCTTTTCTGCCTAAGTTCTACAAGAAGATCCCTACTCAGCCAAGCCGGCCTTCTGCCCCACTTGCTTGACTTCCGACACTTTGGATTTGCCTGCTCCTGCACTCTTAAGAGATGGCTCTTAAACAGTGACCAGCATTCATGGACCCCAATACCTTCAAAAGCAGATTCCTGGGGGACCTTACTAATTAGTTCCTTCAGCAGCCCAAAGTCTGCTCCCCCCATGTCCAGGGTCGAAGTTTTGCTGGCAGTTTTTCTCCTATCACCAATGATTTGAAACTCAACTACTTCATGGTCACTGTGATCAAGACAGCCACCAATCACCACTTCACCCACGAGTCCCTCTCTGTTTACAAACAACAAATCCAGGAGGGCACCTTTCCTAGTTGGCTCCCTTAGTACCTGCGCCAAGAAGTTATCATCAATGTGCTTCAGAAATTTCCTGGACCTGTGTCCACTGTATGATATTCCCAGTTGATGTCTGGGAAGTTAAAATCACCCATAGGGAGAAGGGCAGTTGATCTAGTGATATTCCTTAATTCCTTGTAGAATAATTCTTTGGTGTCGTCATCCTGGCTGGGTGCCTGATAGTAGACTCCCACAACAACATCCACTTTATTTGTTTTCCCCTTCATCCTTACGCTGAGGCTACTCAACCATGTTGTGACCAACCGTAAGCACCATACAATCCAACCTCTCCCTTCCACACGGTGCCACCTCCCTGCCTCGCCTGTCCTGCCTATTCCCCCTGAAGAGCCTATAACCATCCATCACGGCACACCAGTCACAGGACTCACCCCACCAGATTTCGCTTATGCCAATGACGTCATAGCTCTGGGACTGGGCCAAAGCTTCTAGCTCCTCTTGTTTACTCCTCATGCTGCACGCATTAGTATAAAGACATTTCAAATGTGCTCCGGTGTACTCAGCACATCGTGGAGCAGACTGAAGGACCTCGCTAGCACACTTTCCCTTAAACACTGGCGTGCTGCCCCCAGGCTTATCTCTAGCAAGCCCTTTCCCCCTTCAAATCTAGTTTAAAGCCCCTTCAATGAGCCCTGCTAATTTTTATGCAAACATCCTTTTCCCCCTTTGAGAAAGGATTATCACAAAAGCATCAACAAAGGAACATTACAGAACTTCCGTAAGAGTCTACCCATTTTATAGGTAGAAAAACGCACCCAAGAAGACACCTGAAACACAGCTAGGGACTGATGCCCGATCCTCTGGATCTCAGACCAGTTCCAACTACAAGCAGGCTATTCTTGTCTTTTGTTTACAGTAAATTATCTAAAACCAATTGGTGCAATTTTTTGTAAAGACTACTGGATCCACGTTAACAAAAAGGCATGTTAACTCCTTTCTTGTACATAATAGAAAACCAAATTAGGTCTGGAAAACCTAGGTTGAATTGATTAGCAACAACTTTGAGTGGAAGAGTCTTGAAAAGCAGATGATAAACTGAAAACTGTCACCACTTGTATAAATGCAGGAGGCAAGACCTATGCTTAGTCTCACTTTCCTATATCAAACCTTTCTTCTGTCACAAATGCATTTATAACTTCTCCCAGGTAATAAAGTAGTTTCTATTCTTTCCAGAAGGCTTTAGACTCTTTACTGCAGCTACAGGTTATACAAAGACATAACACTCAGTAATGTTATATGAGTCTAGATTGGCCTGTTTTCTGGCAGCTGCCAAGCCTGGTGAAGCATGGAAGCAATTTGTGAATTGCAGCAGTGGAATCCCTGAATGGTTTTAATTAATGAATGCCAGGGAGCTGGAGGGACCTCACCAGCAACAAAAAGGAAGGTATTTCCCAGAGACATTTGAAAGCCTAACCTAGTACTCAACCAGCCAAAACATCTATACTCCTGAGCAAAGAAAAAAGCTTTCCTAATTAAATGATGGTTTGTGCTTTTTTGCTGTCTCATGAGATGTGGGAATAGATCCTTACGAAAACTTTTGCATCAAAAATCCCATTTTATTTTCCACCAGTGTGATTTTCCATTGTTAATATTCTTACACTCTGCATATATTAAGGCACATTAATAAATGAAAGCAGCAAGTGAGCCTGTCAGATATTTCATAAAGTACCATGGGAAATGATTGGTTTAGGATGAGTGGACAAAATCTGTTTGTTCAGCAAACTTAATTTTAGCTGAGGACCAATAAATGTGTGCATAGCATGGACATACTGAAAGTTAACTGGGCTCAGAACTACACCATATAGCTGAGCTTTTGGGACAGCAGAGAAACTTAATGTTCTGGTACTTCATGGCTCAACTCTACCTCTTAACATGAAGGAAGAAACATTACAGTTACAGTGAGGGATGACAGATGCACATTCTCTTGGACTTCTGAAATGCCAGCAACAAAAACATCCCTAGTTAAGGCTTCAGGGGAGAAAGAGAGTCTCCACAAACACAATAGTTAAGCCTGGAACGTGAGATTGGAGTAAGCCAACCAAATAAGATTATGTACAGTTAAAAATAAAGCCATTAACCCTCCCTGTGAAACAACATTTTCATGAGTTTTAAGTCCTATAAGGAATTTCTTGAAAAGTTACTGTAAACTTGTCATTTGTTTTCTCTAACAGGTCCACAGGAAGGCAAGAACACGCCTGGAAGATATAGCCTCCAAATTCTCCCTCACACAGGGAAGGGAGTTGAAACTCAGTGCGGTTTAAGAAGCTCTTGAAAGATTTTCAGGAGACTCTGTATGCACACTCAGGCACCATCAAAGGTATGTGCTCCCATTCCCTACCAGTTTTCTGCCATGCATTCCAGCCATGATATCCCTGGAGCCTGAAAAGCTGACTGCATAACAATATCCTAGCATGAATTACCTTTTCGGTAGGTTTACCGTCTCGGGAGGTGATGCTTCTCCTCGTTTCCCAAACTACCCCTGGACCTTCTCATCCTATTAGCCCATTGGAGACTGTTCCACAGAGCTGCCTGGACCCCCCCACAGCATCCACCCTGTGGAAGAAACAAATATTGAAAAACTGTGATGCAGCGATTAAATCTTCTAGAGACATAATCTGAAGACATTGGGAGAGAATAACTAGACTAAAACATGATACAGAGCTGTCATTACACTAGCTGAGAAGGGAGGGGAGTTGTAGGATTATAGTATCCCCTCAACCTACTTGTACAGCTGCTGAAGGCACAGTTAATTTCAAGAAGACTTTACGACACAAATATAAGCAGAGATTTCAAAGGCAGCAATTAGTCAATATGTGATCACCTAATCTTGCATATGAAAACCTTGCCTGTTGGAAATGCCTGTATTTTTGCATGCTTAGCAGTAACAGGAAGGGGGTGGGTGCTACTGCTATATTTCTGTTCTGAGCAGCTTCATCATACATCATACAGGGTATGGTGGTAGAAATTAGGTCCTTCCCTGTCATTACCGACAGTGAAACACAGACACCTCTCGAGGGCAAGATGTGCCTTCCAGCATTGGAAACTTCCTTCATTTAGAGTCTTACATGCGCATTGTGGTAAAAATGAAAATTGGACAAAAGTTTAACAACTAATTACTCTGCTAAATAATTTTCAAGTTATAGCCTGGATATACTGCACCAAATTCCTGTTTCAGTCAATGAATAAATTAGAAAACATTAGAAATAATAATCATACATATACTTTCAGAGCTTGAAAACACCAATAGGAACGAGATATTAAACAGGCCTTTTACTTCAAATCTTTTAAAAACATTGCTCATTTACTAAAGAAAAATAAATTCTACTGTCTCTTGTTTACGACAAAAGACAATTGAGTAAACGGTGACTCCAGATAACCCATAAGTCACTGATTCTGTTTTTCAAAGACCTGCCTGCTTTCTCCTCCTTTGGCCTCGGCTGCCTAGCAACCTGCACAGAGCTTTCTTAGTCTATACTAATTCTGGAGAGTTTTCATTTATATATTTATTTATGAGAACGTCTATAAGGAGAATACAGAAACAAAGAGCTGTTTGTTCCTTCCTTCTAACACTGGACTCCAAACATGTCACCTCAGTGTCTCAGTGAAGGACACAGTCCTTGGTTTTGCAAAGAGAGGTACCTACCTCCTTGAAATCGCTTGGGAACTAAGCAAATCCCACTTTCCGTAAGACAAAAGCTGAGTCTCTGTAGGAAGCTCGGTGTTTATGTAAGGCTCCTGTTTTCATGCAGCCTGGAGCTTTTACTTAACATGAAGACAGAGTTTGTGCTGCTCTGCTGGGTCACCAGCAGTTCCTGCATCATCCAAGCACTGGAGGGAAATGGCGATTAAAACTGATCTCCCGCTGTGTCTGTGACTCAAAGCGGGACAGTTTGGAAGTTATGGATGGGACTAATTATTATAATAAGTAGTTTGAAACTGGATATGGACTGTCTCTCCCTGAACCAGCCATCAGCTTTTCATGGAAGAGCCTATTTCCTCAGGGTTTTTTTTCCTTTATTATTAGTGCAAAATTTAAGGATGCCACAGAAAATATCCCTATGCTACATTAAAAAAAAAAAAACAAAACAACTTATTTTCTTGCCAATTCTATTCAAACAGCACTTTGCAAATACTTTATGCCCTGACCAACACAGCCCTCTCCTCCAATCAGAAAGAAAAAAAAAAAAAAGAGGTGGTCAAAAATGTGTCCTGAAGAGCCTAACAGGTTCTTCCAAATGATGTGGTAAAGGCATGTCAAGTGTTCATAGCTTGCGGTCACATGGTGGTGATGTGGTTTTTGTGTCTTACTACTTCTGACTCCTGAACTCATATGGAAAAGTTTCCATTTACTTCAGGATCAAAGTGAAGCCTGAAACATAACAAACCAATGTGTCTTGAGACAATTGAGCAATATGCCTTGATCACTCCATTACATTTCTTTCTGACTAAGTCGTTCTGTAGCTGTGTTTTGTCATTAAGGAACATACAGGGAATCTGTGACAGAACATGAACCTGAAACCAGATCTCCTAACTTCCACTTTCTGTTTCTTACCAACAGAGCCATATACATAAAGATTAGGTTGTTTTAAACGTTGCAACAATTGTAGGATTATGGAAGCATTTGTAAATCTTAGTGTTTACATATACTTAGGCAACAGTATTCATTTATCCCAAATTTAATAGTATGAAATAAGTATATTTAAAAAAAAATCTCCTTAATATTGTAACAGGAAACAAAAAGTATATTGGATCATATATCAGTGTCTAATGAAATAAAGCATAAGCAATGACATGAATGATAGAAAATTATTCAAAAATAACCTGCTGGTTAAAAGAGCTTCATTTTTCAGAGGTACTTATGAACAGTCAAAACATCCAAGGAAACTGAAATGTGCAAAATGATTCATTAAACAGGAGGAAGAAAGTTACTGGGAGTAAACAGAGATCTGGGATTTCTTTTTCTATTCATGGACTCACTATAAACAATTTTCTAAGTTGCTTTACCTCTGTCATTCTACAGAATGACATAAGCTTGTAGTTCCCAGTGAATCTCTCAATTTATACTCCTGAGAGTTATTGTAATACAAATAAATTCCAAGTATAATCCCGAATTAAGTAGTTGCTTATTGAGAAGCAGTTTCCCCATACGTATGCTCATTTTTTACAGAGTATCATTATTAAAGCAAAAACTGAGTGTGTAGTGTTTCCCTCCCTTGCAAAGTATGATCATGATTTCATATGCTCTTCAATGTTAAGCCAAACTTTCTGAAAATAAACCTAATGAAGAGTACCAGAAGCACAGTCTTACATGTCTGTTTTCTCACTTACTTCTGTGAGAAGTCTGTCTTTAATAAGTTCAAGAACATGTAAATAGACAACAGAAGAGAAAGAATTTTTTTCATGCATTTTTATAAAAAATTGTTATAATAGGCTTTCCTACAGAATGAATAAAATGGGAATTTTGCCAAAATAGCTACCAAAGGAAACCCTTTGGAAACGAGCAAAAACTAGAGAAAATGAAGTCTCTCGAGATATATGGAAAAGTAAGTTGCAAGCAGTCTTATCCTAAATTTCAAAGACTAAAATTAGGTACTAAATCTACTACATTTACACTGGAAAAATCTCACCTGCCATGCACTTATGCTTACAAAAGAAGAGGTATACCAAAAAGACTGATTTTGGCCATCTTCCTCCCTTCTTCTGTTCCTCAAAAGAAAAAGAGAGAGAGATGCAAAATGGCTTAGTTTTCTGGATATAGACTATAACAAAATGAAATGTTAAAAAAGGTTTGGACAAAGGACGTTATGAGGAAAATTAAGTTTTAGGAGGAAAAATATGAAAGGAACATTATTGTTAATATAAAAGTATAATTTTTTCTTGAATAACTCACCGAGAACGGAAAGAAATCTTTTTAAAACAATCAATAGCATTAATCCAGTGCTCAGCTCCTCATTTCAAGAGCACTGATTTTCCTACAGACTTATGCCAGTAACTGATCAAAATTTGGTCTAAAATCTTTTAAAATTTTCTAAAAATTTGTTATGGCAGTAAGTAACACAAACTCACTGAAGTTATAATCAGGCTTTAGTAATTGTTCTCAAAGCCGTTATTTTTTATAGATTGCAAAGGGATGAAAAAGGCTGCAATAAAAGGAAGACTTATTAAAGAAAAAATAAACACAGTAGCATGTGCTATCATGGTGACGTAGTAAATAAAATAAATAAGCAGAAGAGAAAAAACAGCTACACAGTTCCTGCTATTTTTAATAAATATCACTAACAGGGTAGTATTCAACTGCCAAAAGAAAGTAGGTTATTTTAGGTACTCTATATTACTAAGTCTGGCCCTGAGTTGCCATTCCAGAAGAGCACAGGTTTCGTGTGGATCCTATGTCTTATCTGCCTGCTCCTGTGGAAGTCTTGGATACCCTAGGACATGTGAAATAGCATTAGATGCTTTTATTTATGAATCCGAATCACTTGCAAGCTGTTAGTAAAAATGTGTGTGAGCTCTGGGTATTTACATGTTAGGTAACAAGTAAGGGAAAAGTTAACAAAACAGGAAAATCGCAGTGTGCTGCGTCCACATAAGACTTTCCACAGTCCCAGAGGGTACAGAGAGAAAATGCTACTCCAGACAGTTTCTTAAACAAAGATAGATATCTTTATACAAATTCTGTACTACCAGTAAATATGAAGAAGTTAAGTTAAATCTCACCTCTGAATAACTGCTGACTCACTGTGCAGTAAAACTAGCTACCGGTGTTTTCTTGGTGATTTGAACAGGCGTTCTTGCCAGTTTTCATTCTCTTCAGTTGTTGACATATTCTGCTATTTCAGAGCTCTATTTTATTTTATATGCTTATCAGAATAGAACATTTTTACACCAAGGAATTGGCCAAAACTCCATAAACCTTGATTATTTATTGCAAGGTCGTAACTATATTTTTTCCTGATCTTTTAGCTTAGTGAAATCCTGAGTAAGGATTATTCTCCTGCATGAGACCTATAATTTCTGTGTATACTGCACTTCTCATTTTTCTTCTTTCAAGAATGCCAGATGGAAACAAAACAAAGAATAGCTGTGTGTCTGGTATGCTAATATTTTTACACTTCTGCATTTGAGTTAAGCAGATGGAGATTAGGTAATTCTGCATGGCTATCTTTCCAAAACAAGTTGAGTTAAGGTATAAATACCAATTTCTAAAATCATATTCTCCACTTTTCTATGTGATCTGCTACAGTAAAGAAATTCACTCATATAGCTACATTATTGATTGGAAATGTTTTTGTGCATCTAATCAATAAACAAGTTAATCTGTGTTGAATCAATCTTCTAGACTATTTGTCTTATTCAGCCTAACTAATACAAAGCTGTGGGTGATTCATTTCAGAGCAACAGTAGAGTGTGAAAAACAGGTATAGTGTCTTTTTAATGTGAGTGCCTGTGTGTGTTTATAAACACAAAATGTCATTAAAAATATTTCCCCCTGCCAGTATTCCCCCCATTTTATGATCAGTTCTATTGACTACTAATAATAGTCTCCAGATACTCGTCTGACAAATGGCTGTTTAGTGGTTTTTTTTTTTACTATGAGAGATTTGACCTGATTTGTTCATCTATAAATACACATTTTTGTGCTGTAGACACAAATATGCATTTGTGTTAGCTTTCATCCCTGCTGTGTTTGTACAACACAGTGTGACATTCACAAACAGAAAGAAAAGAGATTGAAGTGAAGAACATTTGATAGTGTCGCCTAGAATTTTAAATACAGCGAAATAAATAAATTAGTGCCAACTTCATCAACTGCTAAATCCAGTGTGGCTGAAATGAAACAGAGAGTTGGCCAGAGAGAAAAAAGTGAATCTTAGGTGAAAAACCAACTCCTGTTGTCTACAAAGCAATAGGGCGAGTGCTACTGAATTCTACTGAACTCTTAGATTTAGACTTAGATTTTCCCTCTCTATTAGGGTATCTGATATAGTTTCAGCTTCGCAGTAATTATAAGGAATTTTGCATACCATAATGTAGGATCGTCAAAAGAGTAGGCAAGGATCATTATCTCTACAAAAAAGGAAGATGACAGTCTTAAAAGACCGAGAGCTACAGAAAAATTCAGAAAGCAATTTTGAGTTCCAGAGACCTATTTTAATCATAGAAAGACAAAAGTTTGTATTTTTGAAAAGCATCTAAAAAATGATGGGTTTTCTTTTCAAAACTAAAACTAAAATTCTATTAATAATCATATTAATTATTATTATTATTAATTATTATCACAAAGTAAGTGAATTATTCCTACCTTCTATGAAATACAACTCCTCTACTGGTTTATATGTTACTTATCTCATCATTTTAGGAATCTTTTACCTACTTAATGCCCAGTTCCTAGAGTTTTCAATCATTAATTCAAAGTGAATTTTTGAAAATCAGCTTCAAAAACAAAGCACTGAAGCCAACAGCTTCAAAGGAGCTACAGGATGCTCCTATTCACTAGTTCATGCGGACACTTCCTAGTCACAATGCATTTCCCAAGTCAGAGAGTTTCCAAATACAGAGAGTTTCAAATATATTATTATTACAAAAGACCTACCCCATTATTTAATCTATTTTCTGCCCTTTGTACACTCAAAGTATTGCAAAAGAAGGTAGCATCACTTGCTGGTGTTACACATGGGAAAAAATTTCTTCCCTGAGCTATCAAAAAGAAAGATTTTTCAAAGATGCCTGCTTTTTAGCTGACGGATTTCCTTCCGAAGGATATGGAGAATATGATTTGTCTTATGAAGAAAATTATTTGTCTTATACTATATGTGCATAGCTACACATCATTGTTATACCTGGGAGAATAATTCCAGGAAAAGGAAATCTTCCTAGAAATTCACAAGATCACATAGTCTTAAAGCAAGGGGATAGTGACAAACTTCATTCAATAGGTACTGCAGAGAAATAACTAAATATTTGTGCTTTTGCCAACTCAAAATAAACAGTGGAGCCCTCTTTATCAAGAATAATACAACTTCAGTTGATAGCTTACTGTTTAACTTAATGAATCATTTGGCCATCCAGGGATTATATGATAATCATTTTTTCTGGAGAAAAGACTCCTATGAAATTAACAGGAGAGGCAAACTAGAACTCAGATAGTTATACTCTGGAAGTAAATATGGCTTCACTTATCTGGTGGAACTACTGTGTGGGACGCCTTGAGTAATTCCAGTTCCACCCAACAGAGGGAGTGATGCTCATACCACAACTGTACACCTCGTTATAAAACACACACCTACGCAGTCATTATGATTATATGAATTCTTGCTAAATTGATCGAATTATTGCCATAGAGCAACACACAAAATAGTTTACTTTTAAGACATTAGACATATTGTCCAGCAGTCATGCATGAAGCATATTGTTTTCTGAATTTGTAAATTTGTGGCAAAATACACATTTTAAGAAGAATATTAATTGTTAAGCTGTACTTAGTAATATCAATCTCAGATAGCAAAATCCTCAGATATTGCTTTTGAATAAGATCCGTATTGGGTCTAATAGAACTAAACTCTCATTTTCAACCTATAGCAATTTACTATACTATCAACACATCATCATATGTGATACAAAAAATGCTCTCTCCTTATGAAATGTGCACAATGTTGAATTCATAGATCATATAAAGGTATACATGAGTTGGATTTCAAAGGTGGTTTTATATACTATTTGTTATAGAGCTTGTTGCCTTTTTCTAATAAACAAGCAAGTAAGAAAATACAAGAGTGTGCTAAGTAAAAGCACTGATAAGAACGTCAACAGTGTGTCACTAGCTATTTGCATGTATTACATCTAAACTAATTTCTAGGTTTATATGAAAAGAGGTGAATATAAAGTGAAGACTGACAAGAAGGGACTGATGCATAACTGATATTGCCTGCAACATATTGAGCAGAAATCGCTGAAGCTTGCATTACTGGGACGTGCAATGCACTGATACCTGCAAAAGAACAGGGAACAATCCTGAAATTGTTATTGAAAAGTGAAAAAAAACCCCACAAAACAATCAGTGTGGAGCCACTAGAGATTAAAGATCAAAAGATTTTCACTGAGTGCTATTGCAACAGTGTAGTCTACTAGTATACAGCAAAGCAGTTAAAAGTATCAGTTGCCTTCCTGTCTGTAAATTGTTCATAAAATAATGACCTATTTCCCTGCCAATAATGATGTTTTCAATAATTTTCCAAAAATAAATATAAGTAAAATTAATGAAAACCTATACATTGACAGATTGATTACGTGTGATTGGTCATATAGTAGAATGCTGGTGGTTCAGAACGGATGATCCGGATGGAAACAGGCCAGAAAAGTCTCTGAATGGCTTTGGGAAAAAAACCTGGGGCTTTAGACCTGGAAAGGACATCAAAATCCTTTTCTTTCCTCTAAAAAGGACATGATTTGGAAATTACCTCCAATTTAAAATTAGTTCTATTCCCTCAGAAGGGTGAAAAGGGAATAGTTACCACATCTCTACCAGGGATGTTTGCTTTCTTCCTGTTATACTGATTAGCATTAGGTGAAAAATGCTGTCAGTTCCAGATCAACACCCCAGCTTTCCAAAATTGCCAAAACCAGATTCATGCAAAAGTACTATGCACACAAGCATAATGAAACAAACTGATAGAAAATGGCACAAACATAAGCAAAGGCAGAGCTGACATTTTCAAAAATACTATCTTCACTATCTGCCCAGCTTTATGAGTCCTCATTAAGACACAAGGACTCAACTCGTAAATTTTTCTCTCCAGAAAATGCAGTGCCCTAAAATATAGGCATTTTCAGATTGTAAATTTGGAATCAAGTAAAGTTAGCATCTAGTAGGCCTTATAAAGTCTCTCAGCAGACTTAGACTTGCAAGCAGGTTATCTGGTTCAGCCTTTTAGAAACTTTTGCAAGCAAGTTTTACCATCCGGAGTATTAATTTATATCATCTGTGAATGACAGCTGTACCTGAATTATCTATACATTGATGCCCCCTTTTTTGATTGCAAATGAACTGTGATACTTGTAGGAATGTCCTCATTTTTTTCTTCCTATTTTTATTCTACACTTATATTTAGTCTACTTTTTTAGATCCAGTGCAATGCATGTGTAATAATCCATGAAAATTCTACTTAAGATAATTAAAAATCTGGGGTACCCACACACCCTAGGGAATGAAGCTGGTTATTTAAAAGACCAGGACTGCAAGCATTCTTCTTTTGCATATAATCTAGCGGTTAGAGCATTTGCAAGGAAATAGGGAAACTCAGTTCAATTCCTGCTTCATCTTGATGGGCTGAACTTCAGCTCTCCAGAAGAGAAGTCTATTTGCTAGACTTCATGGGCCTGAAGCAGAGCCATGTTTGCAAGCTATGTAAAACTTCTGGGGCTAGAAGGAAAAAGAAGAGCACACAAGCTGGCGATCTGGCTTTGAAAAGGTAGTACTGCGTTCCGATTTCTTTAATTGGGATTAATACTTTTGTAACCAGACCATATAAAAGGTACAAACCCTTCAAGATCAGTAACCTGAAGCTGGCCTGGAAATCAATTCTAGTCTTTACAGTCTATGTTAGACATTGCTCACTAGAGTATTTCAAAGACTTGAAAGTATCTATGGATACTAGATATAATATATTGATTAGTATCCTCAAATACACCCCAGAAAACAACAATTATGTTCCACTTAACAGCATACTCAAAGCATGAATACCTTTTGAACAAAGTTCAAGAAGATATTCAAGCTCAATTAAATCTACAGTAGACAAAAACGCTGCTTTTTATTCTTGGTTGCCTAGTCATACTTTGAGAAGGATAAAGAGAAGACCTGACTGAGCTCTACCACATCTTCAGTGTTTTTAACCTCCTAAAACGATTGTTATAAATATTACCTAAATGATTATAGGCTATAAGCTTCATCACTTTTTCAATTTCTGTCTGAACTTTCATAACACTTCCTATGAAAGGCTATTTTTATCCAAGATTAGAGAAAGCAAAAAAGAAAGAAAAAATAGTCACACCTTGTGTGACTGCAGCTGTACAGGACTGTACTGTACAGGAACTCATGGGACAATCTCTCCACAGAACAGGTAATTGTGCTTAACTTGTCTGGCAGCAATGAGCACAGGACCAGGGGACAGAGTTCAAAACGCACGGTATAAAATAAATTCTGGACCATATTTTACTCTTGTATTCAGTAACATAAGGAAATCCACAATAGCTGTACTGAAGTCCTGAATGCAAAGAATAAGAATAAAAGAATGCGTCTCGCAACAAAAAGTTATGGAACTTCCCAAACCATTCAAACCACTAATTCGAATGACAATCCACAGGCAGCAAAATTTCAGTAAGATATCAAAGTATTAAAGAAGGAACCTGATTTTTGCTATAAAAATATCTCTATAAATGTGAAACTTAAAAACAAAAAAAACCCCTTTCTTCAAATGCTCTCCAGAAATAAAATTTATTCCTTGGCTGAGATCCAGTATAATGAGGCCAAGTTTCAACTTGGGAAGCAGATTTTTGTACCCAAGCAATTAAAAACCCTTAAAAAACACAAACCCAACAAATGATGCTGCTATCAGACTTCAGAAGTGGAAATGGAAGTTTTGAGAAAATCATGTTTGTGACACATCTTTGTCTAAGATTGTTTTTAGTGGTTAAGAGAACTGTTAAATTCTCTCAGGAAGAATTTCAGACCTCTTCTTTTCAGATCATTCTCCACATTTTCCCTGATACATTTCTCCCAACCTGTGGCCCAGAACTCACAACTGGTGAGTTACAGCAACTGAGCTCCTGACACAATCACATGGAGACAGTGATTCCAAAATATCCAGCTCTCCATCTATTCTCTTGGCAGATTGTACATGTTGTTACCTCCAAAGTCTGCATTTTCCTAAATCTTAATCATGCAATCCAGTCATGAGGTGAAAACTTATATTCTGCTGACTTGCTATTTGAAAAAGTAGCTGGAATACTTGAAACACGTATTCCTAAACTACCACACAATCCCAATTTTAAATGACATTCAGGATTACTGTTCTTTTGTCACTGCCAAGAATTTTAACACAATTTGTGAAAACTTGGAAATGGCAGTGCTGTTGCCTTTTTATTCATATTTATTCACTAGAAAATCAACATTAAGCAAAATAAAGAAAATGCACATATAGTTCTGGAATGAGATAGAAACTTGCAATCCCCTTAATTTCTATGCTAAAAGAGTAACCAGTGCAGAGAAAGAATACCTCGTTTACAAACATTCATTCAATTCTTCACTTATCGGTTAAGGTAGTCAAGAGAAATGCCATTATACAAAACTAATGTTTGCTCCAGTAGCAAAGGGAATGAGAACAGAACATTTTATAAACAACTCCAAGGAATTGATAAGGGATGACTGTAGTTCTCTGCATCAGAGGCATAGACAAAAAGCTTGTCGCCCATTGCTAATGCCAGAAGCTACCCAATCACTCCATCTATAATGACACCCATCGGAAAATATTTTGTGGCTAAACCTGTGTTGTTTTTTTTTTTTTTTGGACATATGCCATACTCTGCATACTTCCAAAACATACAGCATTGAGAGTTTCTTCCGCCTAAATACAGGCTGTAAAATAGTTTCTAAGGAACCACCAAATGAATTTATATATTCATGATTCAATTGATTTGCTTCCTTCTTTCAAAGGCTTAAGAGTTGCTAGTATCTAGAAAATTTATTTTACTTTAGGTGAAAGAGTTCTCTGGTTTTGGAAAAGGAGGATGCAAGTTCTACATTATATCCTCCTTAAGTTCCAGATGATCACAGACAGCGGCACAGCGACAAATGTAACTTTCCTGAGTAGTCACAAATATGCTAAAAAATACAGCATACCTGGACTCTTACCTTGACTGACTTTTTCTATGTGGGAATGACATTTTCAGAAATGAAATAATTATTGAGCTAGTCCACAGGCTTATTGCTTTTTGTATCACACATACAGGTAATGGTTCCTATTCCCATACTACAAAATATGCATAGCGCAGAAAGATTTTGCTGTACTGCAGCCATGGCAGGGTTATTTAAGCAAATGAAAATGTCTCCTTAAGAGCTGGTTTCTTTCTGTGCTCATTCGCATCAGAGAGAAATAGAGCTAATGCTATGGTCTTATGAGTGCTTTATGCATTCTGACAAACCAAACGAGGTTTGTCAGGAGAGGCTCTAGGCAGCGTGGAACTGCTGCAATTTTACATCTCATTGATTACCACAATGGGAATTGAAAACAGTTCTCTGCTTTCCACATGATATCAAAAATACTGTTGCAGACTTCTCCAGTAGAGAGAAAATGAGGAAAAACAACTTTGTACAGCATTGTTTCCTCATGAATTTGAGTCAGGCCCATCTGACCTTTATGAAGGCTAATAATAAAGCAATAAGGTGACACGCAGTAAAGCATGTCATTCTGTGAGTAGTTCTGCAATAGGGTACATGGAACAAAAGGGCAGTTCAATGCCCTGAGGCTTTGGGGACACGCTTATTTTGTGGTAAGTGCATCCTGTATACTGCTGGCATTACACAGAGTATGTGGGAATGCACATGTCACAACAAACAATGTTAAAAGAACAAGGACCTAACAAAGCTAGTAAGAAAATTAAGATTTATTATTACTGTCACACTGGCTCAGTCATTGACTGGTTTGATGTTCTGGAGAGGTTTTCTATGAAATGTTCAGGACACCAATTATTTTTATTGCTATTACAGAAAAATCTCAAGTCTTTCCTCTTCCTACATCTTCAGTGACTTGTTTTTGCTGGATCCAGCAGTCCCCATCCACAGAATGTTACCATTTTATAAGGGATGGACTCACGTTCTAAGCACAGCAAAACAACCCCAAAACCCCACAGAATAATCTATAGTGACAGCAGAAGAAGTCTGTTCTACTCAGAGACTGTAAGTGACATATGTAGTACCATGTGCTAAGCAAGCTGTGATAGTCACTAACCCTTTGAGCTGCCTAGCAACCTTCAGTAGCATCCAGTGAGAAAAGATGATTTTCAGCACTCAACAGAATTAAATTCCTAATAAAAGTGTTTACTCAGGATCAATCCTAGCAGCCCCCAATGGTCCCTAAAATCAGGCAGACGAAAGCATACTTAGCACAAAAGAAGAGCAAGTCCTTAGTTACTTACTGCAATCACAGTGTCAAAACCAATTTGATTTTAAAAGGAAATCTCTGTATTAAAAATAATGTCAGTTTTATAGAAGTTCCAGTGGACTGGTCACCAAACTGGGAATCAGAAGATCAAAGTTCTGAATTTCATCATGACTTTCTGATATTTTAACTATATTATATCCACATATAAATACCTATACCAATTCTATACATGCACATCCAATTCAGATACATTTTCAACACATATACCATATAAGCAACTATTAGTATAACAGGCAAACATAACCAATGGAGTTTGAAACAATGCAAAAATTGAAAACCAAGTTTCAGCAAGTTAATGACATCTGTGTTACTCCCACCAGGAACATCCAGTCACAGGAAGTTGGATGCAAAAATTAAACACAAGCACTCCCAGTGACTCCCTTTAGAACATATTGGGATCTATATATCAGGTAAAACTAGGTCTGCATGATGAAGAAACAGGCCAATCGAATAAAGAAGCAAAACACAAATGACACTCAAATACTACCAAGCAGCCAATAAGAACTAAGTTATTGGATACGTGAGGGTAACTAGTAGTTTGATCAGTAGCAGAATAGAGAAATCTAGGAATAGAAGATCCCTCTCCCACCCCAAAGGCAGCTTTTCAGAATTTACAACTGTCTGTTCCCTGCCTGAGAAGGGTATGATAAAAGCAACCGTCCGCTTAGAAATGCAGTAAGTAATCTCATCCATCATCTTCAGGACACAAAAATGCAAGAATAAATTTGGGTAAAAAATACCCTCTTGGATTTCTTGATCCTGTGACATAAAGCAAGATAAAGACAAAGCAAGTAAGGCCCAGAGAAATATAGTGACGGGCCAAGGCTCCTGATTCCAGTTGAAAAGTTGTTAAAGTTAAGGACAAAAGTAATCTGCTAGCCAAAACCAGCAAGCATTTACTTTTTCTGCAATAATAAGAATCTCGTCCACAATAAACAGTGTGGTGCGCGCAATGGCATCTGTGACAACCATTCTCACCTACTGGTTATTGGTCTGCTGGAGAGGCATTCATGCCAACTGTAACACTAATGGAATAATTATCATCCTTGGGTTATATATATGTGTATTATGTTAGTAACCTATCACCTACTACTTCGTGTGGTAATGCTGCTTTATAGAACATATTGCAACACTGACCACACAAAACATGGTTTTCTACGATTTCCTTTATTTTTGTACATGGCATATACGTATATAAATTAAACCTGATCATACCAACAGCAAGTTAAACTTGTGAGACACAGAAGATTTAAAAGGAAAACAAAAAAAGAAATAAAAGAGTACTTTTTAAATTTCAATTAATTATGACAGTTTCTAACACCAATAATGAGTTTTAGATTGGCAATTCTTCACTGTAACTGGCCAAATATACTTATGGCTTCAACTGTTCCAGATGGTCATCAGCTGCCATGAAATGCCTGACCTGATGCTAATAGCCACTGTGAGTTCCATAAAGAAAACAGTGAAATTTGGGCCATAGTAATTTCATGAATATAGTGCTTACTCAGAGCAGTGCATTGGAATATGACAGGATGGCTGAGGGTGGAAGGGACCTCTGGAAGTCACCTGGTTCAACCCCCCTGCTCAAGCCCCCAGCTTGAGTGGCCTCCAGCCCTGCACTGGTGCGTGGGGTTGTTCCTCCCCAGGTGCAGGACTGACTTTGCACTTCTCCACGTTGAACTTCACGAGGTTCCTGTTAGCCCATTTCTTTCCCCAGCCTTTCAAGGTCCCTCTGGACGGCAGCACAACACTCTGAATATGCATCTATAACATATTCTTGGGTCACTTGTTTAACACACAGCTAATTTTGCTTCTTCTTTTATTTTTTTTTGTGAAATATGAAAAATATTAACACTTTGTCCTGCTTCTTTTGCAATTTACTGAATAGATAATGTATACATTACGCGATTTTTTAGCAGAAACTGAATTTGTTGTTTCTTTCTAGAAAGTGTCTATCACATTACAGATACTGCTAGAAGACAAAACACCGCAGCTTAGGCCAATTAGTCTCACAATGAATACTCTTCATCTGAACACATAAAATCATGATTATATAAAAAAATGTGACACAATAAATGAAATATCTGTAATCTTAACTTGGTGCTACACTGCAGGTCTAGGGGTCTAAAGGGCTGAATTATAACCAAAGGGTTTTTTGGTTTTTTGTTTTGGTTGGTTGGTTGGGATTTTTTAAAAAAGAAATTAACTAAGGCACTTTTTTTTGACTTCTGATTTTGGGTAGCCAGTGATGGAATCCTTATGGCCTGAACTTCAGGGTTACTGAACTCCCAGTGAGTTCAAAGTTATGTATCATCAGCATTTTATAAATTCAGACTTTGCAGGAATTCAAACTTGGTTACTCATATACCAACACAACCAACACAGACCACTAAAAAAAGTAGGGCAATCCCCTCCTTTAAAAAAAGATTATATATTTTTAACCAACTTCTAAGAAGTTGCATGATCATAATTAATGAACATCTATAAAATATTTCATAAATGGAATTCCACAGAACTGCTAAGTTTTATTATGCTTTTACCCACAGTATTTTGTATCTAAATTAATCAAAATTAACTAAAGCAGGTATGAAACTTTAAATAACTTCAAGACATTTAACTTTAAAATAAATATGCATTCCTAATGCAGATATACTGAATCTCATTTATGCTGCATTAATGGCAGTCTCACTAAGAAGAAACTGTGTAGAAGAATGTTCTGAAGCTAATTGACAAAAATACAAATTTCTCTCAAATTCAGCAACTTTTTGCCTTCGGGGCGGAGGGAGACCAAATAACTGTCCCTTGTCCCTGCCCTTTTCCTCTGACAAGAAATGATTGTCTCTGAGGAGGAGATGCTGTCAGTCACCACAGCCTTGATCATGTATGTATTTCTTGCACCTGAAGGAATATTGGATTCAAAGCAATATTGGATGACCAAGAAAGTTTACCAGTATACTTCACACTAACCTAGTCCATCACCTTCACCATGTACCCTACGTGAGTCTGATGCAATCATGGGTGCAAAATCACCCTAAGTCTAGCAATCTTGTAACCAAAATGATAATGACAAACAGGATATTCAGAGATGGAAGAGTGATACGAAAAACTTATTTTAGGAGGACAGATCAGTCCAAAATGGCTAAATAAAAAGATGGGATTCTATGAATATCTCAAGATTACAGAACTTGAGGAAGAAAATCTTTATTTAGCATGGTACAGGAGAATGAAACTCCAAGAAAATAACAATAGTATAAAATGAAGGTAATAAGCTGAATAGTAGCAAAACATTTCATGAGACTGAAATCTACCCAACAGAGACATAATTCTGTAAGGCGAGAACATTTGGAAATAGAGTAGACAAAGCATGAGGCAGCAAGAAACAATCATATACTGATCACACGGAAGGCTAAATCATCTATATTTGTCTGTCTTGTCTTTGAGATCGCTTCTTCTAGTCAATCATTCTGGAGCACCACTACATTTTAACACCTCTTTCTTTTGTCTTTCTCCCTTCCTCTTCCTTTTAAAAGTGCTATCAAAATAGATGTGACCTCATTTCCCTTCCTTTTCCTTCTGCTTTAAAGGAAGAATTTGTATAATCACTATGTTTACCCTAATGTTTTCACATTTGATTCTTTATATCTGAAAACCCATTTTAAGCAACATCTGGACACAGTGTTCAATATTCCTGCTTTATAATGTGGCTTTCTGTAGCCACATGATTTCTATAAGGTCATCTATCACAATAGTATCTCCGTGACCTTTTAAAAAAAAAAGATGACTGGATGAAGAAAGATTTGGGCTGGAGAAGATGCTAAGTATCGTGACTGTTTACCACATCCCTACATCCACATACAGAGTTCATTCACAAAGAGTAGACCAAGGCTTTTCCAGAGTGAGTAAAAAGCCTACAAGCCTGCAAGCATTTTATAAAAAAGATTTAATGCTAACACAAGTCTAGAAAGTAGGATTCAAAAGCTTTTGATATCAGAAGAAAATACATACTTATCTCTCCCTGTTTCAAAAAGATCAAAACCGTTTTGCCTTTATTGCGAAACTGTATTTTAAATACCAGAAATATTCGCTACCTGTAAATCTTAGTTGAAATGCTCTATATCTGCTAACGGGGAAGTGTGGTGAATTTCTAGGATTTTTTTGGTCATATTCATATTTTTTTCAATACTTTTTTTTTCAAACACTTTCAAATGTCAAAGGCAAAGGGAGGATAAATACAAAGATAGGCACTAGTATCCTAATACTGTATTTTCTGTCAATAGCTGCTAATATTTGAATTCTCCACTAATGCTATCCCTCTTGAAACTCTTATGAAATGTTTATATTATCATTTCTTCAATACAAAAATCACTACCTACTTTCAGAATCTCTCGCAACAAGTGTCTGAAATATAAGGGTTTTTTATCTCAGTCCCCTCAATGTTCTTCCTATTACCCTCAATCTTAACAAAAGGGAATTTTGTGTCATTCAGCAAAATGCCAAAGATTTTGTTCCCAATGAAAGAAATGAAAAATCAAATAATATTAAAAATTATTTTTGCATTTTATTCGGTTTGCCTAACTTGCATTTTACTTGTGATCTGTAATAAAATAGTTAATTGGGGGTTTATCTAAGAGCCTCTACTGCCTTTTGGTGGGGTATCTGCAACAAATATTTGTATATACATAGTCAGTTGTTTAACTGACTTGATGGTGTTTGGTGTAAGAGCAAGATCTTTTAAAGGACATAAATCACATTTGTTCTACACACACAATAAAATGCAAGGTACAATTTAAGCTTTTTTTTTTTTTTCAGTTCTCAGGAGCTCTTATCATCCCTCCAATTTCAACTCCAGGAAAATAATATTTTTTGATCGACAGTCTGAAAGTATGATTTAAACTGATCTATTTCACTCTCTCTCACATACACTTTACTAAATTCATCTTAATTGCTGCATAATCTGGTGAAACTCAACAATTGGCAGACTGCACTCAAGACACACTTGAGAATGGAATAGCAGTGGTTTTGCATATCTGGGACTGAGCTGCATCGTGTACATGTGGGAAAGAAGATGTGATAGAAAGGGTTTACGGTAATAAAGTAAAAAATAAATAATGTGTAGTGCTACAAACTCATGGCCGACTGACACTTTGTGTCATAGGAACCTGCATGGAGCAGGAACTCTGGAGGGAAAAACTTACAAAAAGTACTTGGAATCGAATCTACCTGCGTATCCCTGAAAAGCTGTATGTACTGAACGAAGTTTGGAAAAAAACATCACACACAATACCACCAAAGTATTGCTAGTCCCCACTAAACACTAATCTTGTTTGAATTCTAAGGAGGTTTTAGAGTTTGGGTTTTCTTATTTGCAAATGAAAGGAAACTTTGAAACTAAAAGCCATTTCAAGCAGAAAAAAAACAATCACAATATTTGTATTTCTTTCTGATAAATGTGAAGAAATGTTTCTTAAAAATTTAAACTAGTCACAGAATTTGACATGAAATTAGTAAATGTTTTGTTCAGCTCTGACCTGTACATTTTTTCTGTTTGGGGAGGAAAGGAGAGGAAGAAACAGTCAAACAATATTATCTAGCTGTAGCATGCACCTGCTAATGACATTGCAACCAAAGCAGAAGCATTCATTTACTATTTCAAAAATAATTCTGACATACTAGGCTAGACGAGCTGTTCTGTCGCGTGATAAACTTTGCTGCTGTTTCTTCCAGTGCAGCCCAGCGCACTTCTGAAAAACTGAAACTCAAAAGCTTGAAGAAAATACAGTAATCTTTAGAGGTGCCAGTTATCTTTCCTGATACTTTCCATGCCTAAAACAACACAACAACAAAACGTGATGCATCTACAAGACAGAATTTTGTAGAAAGTACACGAAGACAGAACTAATGTGAGAGTTCATATTAAGAGAAAGAAACCATACTTTACCTGAAGATGCAAAGAATGGATAAGATAAGGCAGTCTACTGTAGCCAAGTAGAATTTGGTGGGGTTTTTTGTCCTGGTAATTCACATAACCGCCTCTTGGGATAGGTATTGTGAGGTAAGTGAATGATTGCCTCAGAAAAACAAATGATTTAGCCTAACTTGTCTCAAAGGCTCGGTCATTTGTCAGGGACAGTTAAATAAGAAATTATTCCCTCCACCTGGGCTCATGTTAGCATAATTATAGGGAGCATAATGCACGGTGATATGTTATGCCTATTATGTATGGATCAAGGAGGAATTTTTCTGAAAATGCCATATTTTATTCTAGGAAAAAAGTTTTTTGCTCTCTTTACAGAACACACAGAACTCTCCAAAAAGCTGTTTTACAATAAGTACCAACCTAGTGGTCTTTTATTCTTTTTGATCAGGTGATTCTCAGTATGTTCAGGCAGCCAAGAGCCAGTCCTCAGAGCAAAATATGTGAGTGGCAAAACTGGAGTCATGATTCAAACCTAGCCTTGCTCTAATAGACATAAGGAGCCAAACAAGAACCACAGCAGCAGAGCACCCTGCACTTGGGTCCTTCTGCTGCCAAGTTCTGGGCCTAACCACTCAACTCCTGCCAAGAGTTGAAGGGTATCAACAATAATTGCCATGGATGGTATGCTTACTGTTAGAATGGTCAGTCATATCAAAATACTGAATATATTTACCATACATCCGCAAAACAGAGAAATTATGTGATTCTTCTAAGGAACATAGAGAAAATAACATATTAAAAAATCACAGATTTTTTCCTTTAGTGAAAAAGGAAAGTGAACTCTAATTTATTGAATCTAGAAAGAAGCTATCTAAACCCAGAACCATACCTTCAAACGCCACTACTTATTTCATCTCCTGGAAGAAGAGGAATCTGAGAAACTTAGGGACTGAGTCAACAGAAGTATCTTGAAGGTCAGCAAGTGCAAATGTCTGCAACCACCATGGCTCAATACAGGCTGAGATCTGACAGGTTGAGTAGCAGCCTTGAGGGAAAGAACGTGGAGGTCATACTGGAGGCCAGGTTGAACACAAGCACTTTCACCGAGCACTGCCCACTGTTACTGCAAGTTTGCCAAACCACATACTGGATTGCTAGGAGCACAATGGCCAGCACATCAAGGGAAATTATTAGTTGTCCTTCCCTACCTGGCACTAGTGAGGCTGCACCTAAAATACTGGCTCGAGTTTTGAGCCCCAGATTTCAAGAAGAATGTGGAGAAACTGAAGAGGGCTCAGAGGAAAGCTACCAAGAGCGTCAGGGTCCAGAGCACGTTTCTAGGAGGAGAGGTTGAGGGAGTAGGGCTGGTTTTGTCTGGCAGAGAGGAGGTTAAGGGGTGCTGCTCTGTTGGCAGCCTACAGTCGTTTATGGGGATTGACAAAGATGACCACAGCAAACTCTCTTCAGGAGCAACAGATCAAAAAAGGGGCAACAACCAAAAATTGCAGGATAGTATTTAAGACTGGACATTAGGAAAAAACTACTCCATTAGAAGGGTGATGCAGCACAGGAGCAAGAGGGGCTGGTGGAACGTCTGTTCTTGAAAGATTTTACAACTAAACTAGACAAAGCAAGGCCTAATTCGACGCAGTACTGGTGATAGCCCCACTTTGGGTGGACAAAGGGTCTTGAGGATTTCCAGTGGTCCTTCCCAACCAATATTTTCCTGATTCTATGAAGTTATAACAGTAGAAACACTTGCACTGACATATTCACAAATATTTTCACTTAAATACACAATAAAATCAATTAATAACTTCAAATATGCAAAAATTAAATAAGTAGAAATGTAACAATTTTAGGTAGTTGGAAGGATCTTTTTAGGCACTTTGGTTTGGAAAAAAGGTCCAGAAATCTTAGGAAAAAAGGAGAAAAAAAAAGCTTTTTGTTATCTAAACTTCCAACTTACAGAAACAGACATAGGGGGAAAAAAATCATGGTTTAATGCTTTTACATAGGACGGATCTACTTTTATAGGTGTCATAAACTAAATTTTGTATATGATATAATCCAATATTATGCATAATAATTAGAAGTTTAAAAAATAATAACCACTATTTGGAAAGAACAGAACGCTTAGTTCTAAAATCATTTTAATTTGTCTGATAATCTTTCCCAAGGGCCTAAAAGGTGCTGAACAACTACAGCCTCTAATGACTTTGTAATCCAATTTTGCACTTGGCTTATTATAGCAACTTGCATTTCTCTTCTATGGCTCGATCCTGCATGGTAGAGAGATCTAGTCCTGATCCAGTAAAGCATCCTGACTCCTGCAGGTCATATCCAGATCACGGAGTCTCTAGATATTTCTTTTTCAGGAAGGATGATGAAAGAAGTGAGTAGAAGAAAGAGTCTTAACACTGCTTCCTAACACAAAAGCAAGCTGAAAAAGGCTTATGTAAAGAAGGTAGTAAGATGAACAGATTGCAATAAATTGTTTTCCTTATGGATCAAGGCATTGTCTGAGTTGGAACAGTAACTAAATCACAATTCCCTTCCTGGGATTCTTCTTGGATATTCCTTCCCCTACTAAAGGAGTTGAACAACTGTTCAGTCTAGCTTTTAATTTACTCCCATCTGTATTGTCAAGTCATGCACAATAAAATAATTTGAATCTTCAAGCTGGGTTATTCATATGGGTATGAGTTTTATGGTCATGAAACTAATTATGCTTTTTAATACACTTTTTCGCTTGTATAAATATATTTAAGTTACCATTATTTTAAGTGTATTTTTTGTTTGTTACTCCATTTGTTATTAATTAACAATAGGTTTCTAGCCAAATAATGATATATAGTATTGACAATACATGTAACAGCAGTACTAAATTTTGCTGCACTATACTGCCGTACACAGAAGCAAGCATGAAATGTTTGCCTTTCAAGAAAAGAGCACTATTTAACAGTAATATCTCTGAGTTACTGCACCTTGATGACTCTGGAACTCCTTCAGTCCATTTTATCTGTACAACCCCTCAGAACAGTAATAGAAGCTATGGAAAAAAAATTACAGAAAATGACAACGTTTTTAAGAATTAACACTGTATTAAATGCCTTTGGAGGATGAGGGAGGAAAGGGGAAAATGGTTCTTTTGATATATCAGGGCTCTCTATTTTGACTTATATAGGATCTAATGTATCCATATGAACAATGAGAACAATTACTCAATGACTTTTGATTTAACTTTCTTGACCAGCTCTGGGACACTGCAAAAGAAACCCAGCGGTTTCTTGATTGCACATTTGATACTAAATGGTGTTATATTTTGCTCAGTGCAAAGCAGAGAGTTACTAACACAGCAAGTCAGTTACTGTGTATGTTCTCTGTAATACTCTGATCTTAGCAAAATTAAAGTAGATTTTATGAAAGAATCAGATAAGGAATAAAGATAAAGCACACCATGGAAATGCTGTGCATGTCACTTTAATATTTTCTCATATAGCAAAACTGGACTTAGGGTACATGTGTATATATAGATTGGATCTAGCAATAAATGCAATTGCACAGTTAAGCTAAACTACATTTATCAGTTCTATTTAATAAGTGTTTGCATAGCCTGTACCATAGGACTGCAAAGCGATCATTCATGTTCTAGTCTATTCAAGCACACTGACATATAATCTAGCAACATAATCTTTGAAAAGGCAAACATAAAACCAAACTACACTAATTCTTTTTTATTTGAAAGACAGGTCTGATGAAATACACGATTTACTGTATGTTAGGAGTCAACATTTTTTAATGGTGTTCCAGGAGCTGAAGTCCGTGAGAACTGCAGCTATTGAGATTCTTTGGCAAAGGCAGACTACGTATGTAAACATCTTCAGATATAGGTTTAGTTGTCTTACCCAAAGAACTGAGGTTTGAGGGCTTCAGTTTATACCCTCTGCTACCACAGATAATGGTGGTAGCTAATTCCCATGCCTTCTGGAATACTGGTGATAAAGGGACTAGAAGTACAAAGTCCGTAAAATTTAAATTGAGGATTCTTTGTCCCAAGGCATTAATACTGTGTATCCTTGTTCGTTGAAAAGAATTGAACCCAGACCGTTACTTTTTGCTTTTAGTCATGGTGCATAACAACTGTCTCTCATTTACCCACATCCCATTCACATTTATTCAAGAAGAATGGAACTAACTAGGAATAGCAGCTTACACTGTTTGTGTAAGTTTATTGGTAGCATGAGGCAAAATACAATGATCTTTAAAAGGAAATTTACCTTTTAAAAAATAGCAATTTTTTAATTTCAGCTCTTTCAGAACATGGCAGACTAGGATTTTTAAAATATGTATACATTTCTACTTTGGCACCAACTTTTTGAGGGATAAGAAATGTTCAATTTATTTTCCATCTAGTAACAGGAGCTTACTTCCTTCTAAAGACGACTGGTGTGCTGATCACATTTCAATATAAGAATGTATCACTAATTAAGGCCAGCATTTTCCATTCACTTCTGCTGTATTTAAGCAATACTTGTTCCAAAGAATGTTCTAGTTTTTCACCCATATTTAGAAAACGTTTTGTGTACCATGGTGAGATAGTCTGATTCCTGCCAGATATGAACAAAAAGGCAACACAACGTTAGATAATTTTAGTCATAATGATACCATTCAGTGGAATCACAGTTATGCAATGCTATGTTTTCACAGCATTCTGGAGTTGTGGTAGGATACTAATTTCTTGGCGTTGCAGCACAATTATTTTCATTTATGGACTCAGAGGGTGGAGGGAAACCTGCCATGCTAAAATTCGAAGCAGCCCTTTAGCTTTCTAGTTTCAGTCCACTGTTGCACATACACTATTACCATAATAGTGGAACAACTCTGTATAGGGTGTAGGAGATTAATGTCTGAAGCAGATCTGCTTTGTGGAATGCACACCAAAGCAAAATACAAAAAAAGAGTACCGTCTCGTTCTCCTCATCAACTGAAGTTTATGCAGACATCTCTTAACCTAACACCCACCACAAAAATAAAGAAAAATAGAGTATGTTTGGGAGATAGAGCATCAATTATTTTCTTTAAATTCCTAGACAGTCATGGCCCTGACTCATCCAAATTACTCAGTTTAATAAATATGACCCTGTGGGAGCAATCTCTTGCAAAATTCACCATAACTATCTTCTGCCTCCAATGTGAGAAATGAATTCTGAACATGTGGATGATTTCTCCTTTATTTGGTTCATTAACTGTTGAGGTATCTCTATATAACTTCTATCCTTATCATTCCGGCAACATGGAATTTAAGCAATGCATCAAACTTTGATAAGGAACTCCGAATTAATGTAAACTTTTTCCAGGACTTTTACAAGAGGATGAAGTAATGCTAAGGGGAAAAAAAAAGGAGTAACAAACTGAATAATTATGAGATCAATAAACAATTAAGCAATTTGCCAAAGCTATTCAAAGCACCTTTCAAAACAAAAAGACAAAGACTCTATGTCAAACACAATTCTGAAAAGATACTTAATGTGCCAAGCAAAGGCAAGCACACTGGTAATACCGATTTAGGTGTCTTAATTGCGTTGTTACCTCCACAGACAGCTCTAAGGGGAAAAAAAAGAAAAAAAAAAAAAA
>NW_009210954.1:0-313 GCF_000690835.1 Fulmarus glacialis
AAGACGACAAGTCAACAAACATCCTGCCCGCACCTGGAAGTTCCGCACGGGCAGAATCCAGACAATGGCGACATAACCCCCATGGGCAGAGGCTACCATGTCTTTGTGTGATTTTCATTTTAGAGCTCGTCACTATAGGACAAGCAGCATCAGAACACCATCCCCATCGACCATTTAAATGGTCCCTCATTCGATTTGATGATCAGCAAGTTATCGCAACTGAAATTACACCAGGTGCGCCAAGCTTTAATGCCTCTCTGTGTCAGCTTGTCCCGAGAGACCGGTGTTGGGAATACCTGGGATTTTATATGCG
>NW_009210955.1:0-42927 GCF_000690835.1 Fulmarus glacialis
ATATATATAAAAGAAAATATTTGAATTATCTGTCATTCAAACACAAGGACTGCTTTTTTGATTTTGGTTTTTTTTTTTAATGAATGTACTTTTAAGCTTACAATGGTGGTGGAGGAAAAAAAAGAAAGATTTTAAAAGAAAGTCATACCAGCAAGTCAGTGGGAAATGCTAATCTCTTCCAAGACAGGAGCCAGTGCCCTAGATACAAACACAAGGATATAATCAAGGTGCGATAACAGCATCGTGATTATTGTCTTTGACAACACGATGGGTCTTTGCATGTAATGCAAGCCCAAAATTGGACTATGCTAGTGAGATTGAGATAATGGCAATTAGAAAAAAAGGACATAAAGTGGTTTTGAGAGCCAAATTATCCCCTTCTGAGTCTGATCAAATGCCCACTGTAACCAGTGCAGACATCCATTGGCTTTGGTAGGTACTGGATCAGGCTCTGGAATTCAGGTTTTTCCCGTTGGTTTGTGCAGTTTATTTTGTCAGACTGACCTTGAGAGTGACCTAAAAGTCAAATTACACTTACGACTTTTTTCTTACTTTGTTTTTAGGTGAGATAAGAAAATCTTGAAGACTTAACTCACAAATCAGTCATAAGCGGGGGGACAAGAAATCACACAAAAGTCTCTTCCTCCCAAAATGGACAAGGAAAGAACACTTTTAAGAATCAAAGGCACAATAAAATAAGATGTTTCCCCAGGAGCCAGAATCTGTTCTCCTTTACACAAATGTAAATCAGGAACGACGTGTGAACCATTTTGGGTCATACCTGTAGGAATGATATATAGTGGTGAATTCACCTTTGCATGGCATGAAGGCCACGTGATTCTCCATCACTTTTTTGAACACGTTTTCTCACAGAATTTTTCACCGAGGCAGACCTGATGGGTGCTAGTGAGACCTTGTGTGAGAGTCCATGATAGATTCAAAGTGGCCGATACTCCACTGTCTGGCAATATTGAGATAAATACTGATCTTCAGCCCTTTCCTTCCTCAGATTCATACACACGGAGTGGAATTTGGCTTCTTGCCTTGTAGATCCACGAAGGACTAGAGCAAGTTTTACGTGATAAGCAACATGGAATATGTAAGATCTCTATGTGGGAAACCCTGAACTATATAGGAGTCTATATTGTAGTAGTAGCTACATAGTAGTGGTACATGTAGTAACTAAAACTGTAACTAAGAGACTAAGTTTCAAGTCTGCTGAAGGGCCTCCACAATCTGGGCAATCTGTTAAAGGACTGTACATAACGAATGTTGTCCCTCTTTGTAGCTGAATGCTTAAAACTCATTTTCACTCTGTTCTCTCAAACTGAGGTTGTCAAATTAGTGCCAAGTAAGACAAGTTTGTAATATATATTATGTACCTTGGAAGTTGGTGGATGGTAGTTCCACTCAATTTAACTGTGTTGCTTTTGAGGACAATTTGTTCTGACCTGCAGTGTGAAGTCTGTATAAGAATCAGCTGTTTAAAATATGTCGCCAAAAGAACTTATATGAATGATTTTATCTATTAATTCAAGCAGCTCTGGGGGGGGGTGGGGGGGAGAACATGGTTATACAGAACCAGCTAATGAGAATACGGGTTCACCTGCTGGGTGATTTTCCTTCCCCAACTCAGCTGAAGAAATATCTTATGTTTAAATCACTTGGCTTGGACCCAAGAGAGGTGGGATGGATTCTTGTGGATTTTTTTCAGCCTTTCTATAAGACTTTGGATAGATTACTTCTTTTTTGTGTCTTTTTTTCTGATGTGTAAAATGAGGATAACTGTAATCATCTATTAGTAAGTTACTTTTTGAAAGTATTGGAGCTACAGGCTCAAGAAAGTGAAATATTTGACAAAGCAGAATGAGAACATCATGCTGAATAACACACTTGAGAAAACTGTAGCCTTTCTTCTGTTTGAAAGATGCACTTTGATTTGTTGTTCAGGTGTAATTTTGCCTAGGCATGCGTATCCAGCACTTTTCATTTTAACTGTACAAATTACCTATGTAGATTTTATTGATAAAAGCTCTGAAATGCTTGTGGCCATGCAAGTCATATGGCATTCTTGTCCCTGACCAGATAAGCTAACTCTTTAAATTTAAAGGAAAGATGTTCTAATTTTCCTGGAAGAAGAAAAAGATTAAGAGAACTTTAAACAGTTACAGTTCTTTTTCTTTCTGTGTGGATTTCCTAGGAAAATTACTCATAAATTAATGAGTAAGGCTGTATTCATTTAATTTCTTTTGTACAAAGCAATTCTATATCATTTTATTTGACAGCTGTGAGGTTGGATACTACTTTGGTTTATCTGAAAGCTTTGGTAAGGCATTTGAATACTTAATTCAGAGTACGGAACAGGGAGGCAAGCTCATATTCTATATCATTTTAATTTGGGCGTGGGGGGTGTTTTACAAATGAATAAAAGCTATGTTCACTAAGACACCATCCCATACAAGTAATGATTATATTAAAATGCAAAGCCTAACTTGCATAAATCTACTATGCAAGATCTACCTGTGAAGTGCTTGGTATATCCTGCTATTTGAGAGGAAACATCCAATCCATCTAAAAGCAAGAAAACAATAAAAAGTCATTAGCTGTGTTTTGTGACCTCTCAGGCGTAATTAGATGTTGTCTGAGAGTCACCTGTGCAGTGTTATAAGGAGGTTTGTTGCAGAGAATACAGATACAAACCACTCAGGCTGGTCATGAATAGTTATGCCAATTCTGGTTGTACTACACTTTTCTGTTACATATCCTCTAAGGTACAGCAAAAAGTGGTCTGCCATTTTAATGAATGTTCCTGGTGTGTAGAGAAAGATGATATAGTTAAGCATAGGTCATCTATAGCCCTTAGTATCAGCTGTAGCATTCATGCCATTATATCATAATACCATTTTATCCCCCATAATCTTTCATCAGTGTTAATGATCAAAGTTTGCGTAGCAGCCAAGAGAATCGTGAGACAGTAGATATTTATAGCTTATGGCCAATTCTGATTACTCTATAGCAGCTTTCCCAGTGTTCTGTAGTTTGATTGATGTCATTGGCATGCTTCAACATTCAGAATATATCAAATAAATTTGCTATGCTTTGAACATGAAAGGGAAGTAAAACACTGATAATTTAAGAAACCAGAAAAGTGGGGGAGATAGGAGATACACATTGCTGCATGTCCTTTGGCAACTAACGCCATACAATGCTTAGCAATACAGTGCATGCATCCAAATTGCTAAGCATCCTCTTTAATGCAAGGCTTTACTTCCACTGTAAGAGTGTTGCTATTCAAAGGGGCTGATAAATGAAATCTGAACTGCGTATGCTGCAGTGGAGAGGAGGACAGGAGCAAGAGACAGCTGTTCGGGGTGACTGCTTTACAAGCAGAAGCCTTTCAGTTCCATCAATCAGACAACGTGAAAGGCCCAAATCCAAAGACACCAGCATCCCACCCCCTTTGATCCAGATCCTGATAGTGTGCCAGTCACCGATGGAAACGCATTACAAAGTGAGGATGGTCCATTTTCTTCCTTCCTTTTCTGAGCGTCTGTATTTGTCAGATTTAACTAGTTAATGATTCTGCCCTCTCTCTTCTGTGTGCCAAGAGGGATCTCGCTGCAGAGGTGACAATTGTTTATAGTGAATGGGCAGTTAAAGCGTAAGCAATCCGTGGGATCTGTAGGAGCCGTTTTGCAGGGCTGAGACTCCTGCAAAGGGTTAAGCATCGACTCACTTCAAAATCGATAGTGAAATTATACGTACGTTTTCCTCATCGAGACAGTATTTGGTTGAGACCTGCGAGGCCATGCTGTGGATATGTGGATAGCATATTGATTCTAGTTGTGGTGGCCTTGTGCTGAGGCTGAGACTCTGGTTTTAGGAAATGTGTGTTCTGTGCCTATCCCTACTGCAGCCCTTGTCTCTATCAGCACTTTCTGCCATTAACAAGCCCAAGGTTGCCCACCAAAGAAGGTTTCCCTACCTGTGAGTCTGCAAGTGCAGTTGCAGCATGTCTTTGAGCTCACGTGGCACCTTGTCTGCCCAAATACATCAGTTATGTCACCACATATGAAATACCTGTAAAGATGCTTAGGTGGACAGACTGTGAAGGGAGATAAAGCATGCCATGCTCACAGGTATGCCAGAAGATGCTCTGAGTGGTATAAACTATATGGTCTTGGGCCACTTCGATTTTTGTGGTGTAAGCTTCCCATCTGCAAAATCAGCATTGTAAAATATTCCTTTGTTATGCTTATGTAAGCTTTTTTGGATACCTGTATATACCTACCACTTAGCCCAAGAGCTCTGGTTCCAAGCCCTACAATAATGAAAATAATACTTCTGTGTGGAGAAGTGCTCATGAGACCTGTCCCTCCATCTGTAAAAGTCACTGTCTCATTTTTTTCCAGTGTGTAATGTCTTATTACCAGGCTTTCTTATTGATTTGCAAACATGAACATTCGTAGGATAATAAAGAAATGGGCAGCACACTTCGATGGTCTCTTTTGCTTTTTTTCCTTAAAAGCAATTTTCATGGCACTGCATCTGATAACAATAGAGTTAAGCTATGTCATTAATTTCCATAGATGGTAGATGGAGAATGTTAAATTCTAGGCACCTGAGTGGATCATCAAACTCTTCTACCACATAATGACTCTAAATAATCATATTCATCATAATTAGTGCTGTTAATAATGTTAAAAATAAACACTTGTACCTCAGACCATTAGGAATAGTAATCTTGTCATCGTCCATGAAAATTACTAGACCTGGTTATTTTTCACAGTGGGGCGCAGATATGAGATATATAATTAAAATATTAATTACATATTTGATAGAGCTTCAACTATCATTATTATATTACCATCGGCCTCATTATTAGACTTTCAATACGTTACCTTGTATATATTGTGTTTAATAAAGTGTTAAAAAGTGGCTTTGGGTTTCCGAGATCAATATATGTTAAAAAGAAAAATGTATATGAATCCAGAGGTAGGGAAGAAATGGGATTCAAACTGTGTTTAAATGAATTTCTGTCATTCAACCCTGTACTAAGAGGTGACACAAAGCTGACACAAAGCTAATCCTAGTCATAAATCCCCAAAATAGAATTTAAGTGATCCTTAGGTGATATTTAATGGTTATTTTTACCTGAGTAGATTAAATGAAAAGAATACTAGTTAGCTGAATGGGAAAGAAGAGCTTTAGAAAAGAACAACGTATTCTAAAGTTTTTTTACTCTTTTAAGTACAAGTTTTTTCTGTTAACCCAAACAGGAGCTCTCCTAATGTACATAGGGGCAAGTAGTGCTTTTGCATGCTAAACTGAACTAGAATAAGCAAGGGGCAGGTGTAATTTGAGGATAAATGATAGTGACACAGCATATTTTATTAAAAATGATGGTGCACTTAAGATTGAAAAATCTTTTGTCAAGAGTTTATTTTCTTGTTTCCATAGTGGTTAATTGTCCCTTTATTCCTTACCTGTCTGTAATAGAATTTTGCAGGATTGTTTGTTGCCATTATTTGAAAATGCTGCCATAACTTTTCTGTAATAAGCTAATGTTTCAGGTTGTTTCAAATCAGGACACACTTACTCTAAAGGTAAATGCTTTAGAAGTAAAACACAGACCCCAGTATGATGTTTGTATCCTTAATCCTGAAGGATTTTGAAGAGTTCTCCAAGATGCTGGTCTTGCTGTCTGTTCCTGTTGCTTTGCTTAGCCACATTCAGTGGATTTCTTGGTATCTTTCTGGAACGAAAACCTCTGGAGCTGAGGATAGCCATTGCCTCCCTTTCACTATGGGAAAGGACAAGAATGCATTTGTCTTATTTTTAAATGTGTTTTTGCAAAATTTTCAGTGGTTTTTTTTACTGTTGCATTAGAACAGTATAGAAAGAAATAGTTCCCAGAATCGACAGCAGTAGATAAAAGAGGCTTCCATTAAGGCTTTTTTTTTTAGTATTTTCTTAAAGAACCTTTAACGTACATTTATCCCAGAACACCTCCACACCTTCTGAAGCTTAAAGGATAATAAAGTAACGAAGTTACTAAACTTTAGTTTAAAAAGGAAACAAAAACACCGCTCCCCCACCAACCACCCAACCAGGTTGTATCTGTGAAGGATGGGGAAAGTTGTTTTCTAAATATAAAACTGGGTTGGATGGACAACAGAGTTCTCAACATTGGTAGGAATTGTAGAGAAGTTTGTTCCACCAATGTGGTATGAAAGGAGTGAAAGTATCATTTGCATGGGAGCAGTTGATGGCTGTACAAACCAAGAACTTTCATTTGCTTAATTCATAAATTAATGAATGGGGGGATGTGGTCCCATTCCCACTGTGCTGCAGAGCACTGAGGCACCCGCACACGAAAGCACACTGTCGATTTTCCCATGAAGACGGCATTCAGGCAGCCAGCTTTCACCACTTACCCATTAACACCTGTAAAGGTATAATATCATGGAACTTTTCATCCTCCTTCTCATGAATAGTCGGGTTTCCTACTCAATCTGAGTCTCCTCTAAGGTACAGCTTTGCACACCTAGAAAGTAATTTCTTTCGGAAGTAGGCAGCAATAATAAAACCTTATCATCTGCTTCATAGCAGATATTATGAGTATGGTTGTAAATAAAACCTTATCACCTGCTTTAAACCTGATAGCATAAGCAGTGGTCGCACTAAGATTTCTTTTTGGTTCAACCCACTTTACAGGTTTTATTTAGTGAGACAGGCTATGGCTACTTTCCCCCTCGATATATCTGATATTTTACAAGGTTTTGGGGAGAGGATGCTTTGAATTCTAAATGAATCTAGAGCACTTCTTTTAATAGTGTGGGATATCTACTCTGGTAAACCATTAACTGGGTCATAGTCAACATAGTCAATGTAGGGTAGTCAACTGAGGACAGTCAGTATAAGTGCAAGTGCCTGACTGTCCAGAAAGTAATGAAACTCTTTCAACAGATTGGGAAAGCAGCTGATTAATAAAATTTGCCAAAATGCTATTTTGGATGCTTTCTGTGCTACAGATTATTCTCGGACTAAAAGGCCTTGTGGATTTTTTCAGTATTATTATTGAGGCTTTTTATAATTTTTCCAGTTACCCAAAGCTACTCAAGTATGACATCCAGTGGCAGGGTTTACATGTTTAGGACACAGGCAAGTTTTGTCATTAAATGGGATTTTCCTTGTAGAAATGAGATGTTTATTCTCAGTCAGTTGAAGATAATCTCTTCCAGATTTCGGAGCTGACATGACTGAAGTCCTGGACTTTTGAGGAGGCTGATGAACCTAATAAAGCCTCTATGAAAAATTCAACTCTTCATTAGATCCTCCTTGTCACTAAGGTTTATTATAGCTGCTTACTTGGGATTAGCACAGACAGAATGTGTTCAATATGTTATTAAACTAGTTACACTAATTTTGTCCCTATTTGTGTTAGTATACCAGGGAAAAGCCTGAGATGTTCTATATGTAGACGATTTTGTTTTGCTTAAAAAATAAGTTTGGTTGCAGATTTTTGTTGTGATGTCTAAGGCATAATTTGGGATTTTAAAATTTAATGTAAAGATTATTACATAATTCCCATCTTCCCTGAAAAAAAGGAAGCTTCATTTTACTGCATCCCTTGATACTCTGCGGTATAGCCGCTTAATACAGGAGTTTACTTGGATCATTTATTGACTCCTCACAAATGGTATTGTGGCAATGTGTAAGAATAGCAACAGCATATATTAAAACATCTTTATAATCAGAATAATAATGGAGAGCCTGTAGATATGAGAATTCCAAAGTTTTCCCAATGCTTTAATAAGTACTGAGCTACAGTTACAATTCCTGAATTATTCAGAGCTATAATTTGGAGTCACAAGGCTTTAGTATGCTGTAGATGTAGCATTAAGGCTTCCAGGGTCATGCTAGATATTAAAAATGTTATGGAGAGATCTAGATTGCTAATCACACAATGGCAGAAATGTTGCGTAGAGCCCTAGAATTACAAATAATTTAACAGGATCCGACCAGCGCTAAGTCCCCTCCCTCCCATCCACCAAAACACAGGATGTACAGCAGTGCTTCTGTGAGAACAAAGGGGTGCAAAATGTCCTTAAGTGTATGTCTCAAGAATCCCATAAGCAGTGGAAAAAGAGGAGCGGAGCATACATGGAAAAAAGCCTCCTCATGGGCTGGAATGACAGTAACTAACCACTACACTGAAGTTATAATTATAATTTCGTCACGAAAGTAGATAAGTCAAGGTTTCACAAGGAAAAAAATCTATTTACAGAAAAATACTATGCTTTTCATTTGATAGAAAAAGTAATTATTGCAAAGGGACCCATGGAAGATCTTGAAGACAGTCACCCTCCTTTTAATAAGTGCTTGTGGCAGCTAAGTGGGGATCAGGAGTATTCTTTATCAGGTTTGCATTCAAGTAGTACTAAATATATGCAGGTAGGAATTAAATAGTATCTGAGTTTAATTAAAATTATAAAAAAAAAGGGGGGAGAAGAATGGTTGGTAGACTGCTCGACTGCATTTTAACCAGTAACCTCAGACCCTAATTAGAAATGCTTTTCATATCTCCTCCATGCAAGGGCTTAATCTGACGTGAGTCTGTGAGCGAGGGCTTGGGGGACCAGTGTTAATTCTGCATTCGATCTTGGTTTGTATGGAGGCAGGCAATGCTGATTGACCGAGTTGCAGCACAGATCCCATGACCTTGCTGGGATTTTCATGTGAGGTGTTAATTGAGAGGGTGGGTTAATCTTTGAGCATCATTGTCCCCGAGCTGAGGACAAAGTTTGTGCTCTCTGTTTCCTTACTCAACAGAATATTTGATCTCTACCTTCTCCCCCTTATGTCAGTTTAGCAAGCCTGCAGAAAATTCGCTCTTGATAAATTTATTGGGGGGGGATTATCTCTTGCTGGTTTTGTTTGATTTTATGATCTTGTTTTGGAGAAAGGAGTCGTTAACTGGAATGAAAACCAAAATATCCTTCTCCTCACTGTCCCCCTCCCTGTCCACTCCAATGAGACTATCATATCGGGTGGGGGAGTGACAGGTTGAGATTAATTATAGTAAAGAAAACTACAAGGCACGATTTCAAAGTTATTTCATCTGAGTGCTGGGAAAATACAAGCTCTTTTTATTGCTCCTGAGTGGAAAGCCTAAAATAATTACAAAACCAAAGAGATATTACAGGGGACAGAGCTTTTATAATAATATACAGGTTAGAGTTTTCATACTGGATTTGTGTAATGCAAGAAAAGACAGCCCCACAATTTTGCTTTTTTATAAATAACGAATGGCTTTTTTTTCTTCGTGTGTTGTTTTACAGGCCTGTCATTTCCAGCGTAAGGAGTAAATTTTTTACTCTGGGCAGGACTAATGTATACTGGCTGACCTTATATATGACTCCCAAGTGAGCAGGATGGTAGTTAAAAGCAGCAGAAGCAATGGAGCTCGCACAGGAAACGCTGTGAACCAACAGTGATAAAAACGCACAAATGATAGCTGTCCTTGACACGCAAAGAATTTCTCTTACTTGTTTTATTGCACCAGCTGTAGATGAGATTAATTACCACGCTTCAAAACAAAAACCCCTTTTGGAGAAATTTTGTAAAATACAGGCAACTTTTGCAAAGCCCAGGCAGCGTGCTCTGTGCCTACCCCTCTGCCAGACCCACCGCCCGCGGTGCGGAAAGGAAGGGGACCGTCCCGCGTGCAGCCGGCGGGTGGCCACGCACTGGGAGGTGGTGGGATGGCTTTGGCCCATTGAGGAGAGAATGGTGTATCCGTGTTTGGGTCTGGCTGGATGGCTGTGAAATACATCCAGTAAAAAAGAGGTGCCATGGTTTTTACACGCCTGACTTGGTGGTTAGTGACCTTTGTGAAGTTGTTTCCACCTGAGTGGTGGTTTTGCCTGTGCCGGAATCATTCCAGAGAAGGTCTATGGCAGGGTGGGATGTCTTTGTGCAGTGCCACAGGAGAAAGTGTGATGCCTTGATGCCACTGAGTTGTGATGCAGTGCAGACCCGGCCTCACGACTTCCAAGTTCTCTTAAATAGTTCTGTGGCAAAATCACAATGCTTAAGAAATTGCCCCTTATAGGGACATTGGGAGATTTTTTTTTTTTGCAGGAAATGGCGTCGTGTTACTGGAGAGTAACTTAAATCGGCAAGAATTTAATAGCTTCCTTGACAGGGTGGAAAGCTACAGGTCAGCGCTTGGATTTATATCCCTATATAGGTTCTAGTTGTAGAGAGTTTCTTGTAGCAGTAGTCAGCAGCCTTCTAAGGCTGTTACACCAGATTGTATTTTTCTTTTCTAAAGTTTAAGAATATTGATAGAAACTCAGTGGGAGCTAGGAAACGCTGGCGTTCGCTTCGGCGTCTATATCTTGCTTTGAAGCGAGGCACTGGAGCCCAGCTCGCCTGAGCTTGGGATTCACTGAGAGCCAGGAGCTGGGAGAGCTGGTGCTTCTCACAGTCTTCACTCAAGATGCTCTGCACCGTGATTCTGGCCTTGCCCCTGCCATGCTAATACTATTAAAAACCACCCTCGTGTTATCTGTAATTGCTGACCAGTATCTTAAGCCACCCTGCGGTCTGAGGAAAATTAATTTTGGAGTTGTAAAAAAGACAGAAATTTTTTTTCCAAAAGATTTGGAGAGTTTGAAATCTGGCTTCTGTTCATACTGGAATGAAATGTGACATTTTCAAATTCTTGGCAGAGAAAAATTCTCAAAAAAGCTGCCTTTCAGATTGATCAAAATGGTTCATTCTGGGTTGGACTTGCTTGATTTCATAATCTACCAGAAAAAAACTGAAATAAAAGTCATTTCAAAATGAAAAATCAAAAAGGTCAAAACAAATCCCCCCTCCCCAAAAACTCAAGGCAAATTGGCATGATTCATAAACCCACTTTAGTTTTATGAATCTACATTTTCTAATTCAGAGGGAGGCTATTGATGGTTTTTTTACAAACACCCCTAGATTATTCCTCAGTTGCATATGAAGGGACCACCAAAATTAAGCTGGCTTCCTGGGATCTGAATTGATTTCCAGGATTCAATGAATTTCAATAAAATGTATGCTTATGGCTTGATTTTTTTGCATGAAAGGTGGGAATTACTTCTGCATGTTTGCAGCAAAAGCAACTTATATGGGCTACAGAAATGCAGTCTGCTGTTTGTGGTAACTGTAGATGGTTATTGAAAGGATATCCTTAATCATTGGGGTGATATTAACGTTTTAAAGGTTTCCCAACAGTAATAGCTATTTTTAACACTATTATTAACTTCTGTCTAAACGTAACTGCATTGTTTTTAATAATTTTCTCTTGGTATAAAATAATATGTAAACAAGAGTTTCTTAACTAGGTTTGGTGAAACTATGAGATTCTTAATGACTTAAGATGTTTCCTTAGGTCAGACTTCAGGCTGGTGCCCTCTTTCATTAGGAAAAAGGAAAACTTTGAACCATTCTTCCCTCCTGCCTTTACTGCTGGCTACTGAAAGACCCTGTTTATGCTTTGGGGTAATTAGGTGCATTTTTGAAGTTGATAGAAAGAAGAATGAGGACAATTAGGAACAGGGTGTAAGATATTTTCCCTTTTCAAGCCACAAAGACATTAATAGAAGAAACCAACAACCTGATGTGGTGTGCTCAGGTACAACCAAGGTACAGGAAAACCTGAGGGCAGGCAGATCTTCAAAGCTGGAGGTGGAGGTAGAGTAGCAGCTAGGGCCAGAATGGGTGCATGCCCCAGGAGAAGAGCTGCTTGGTTCTCCAGGCTCTGTGTAGGTCCCAATGATCGGTTGTATCCTTTTGTGTGGAAGAACAATTCTCCTTTGCAGCGGGTGAAATTAAATGATGGAGTGACCTGCAACTTTCAGGTTTTCCTGTGGATGCAAGAGCGTTTGGATTTGGCCCTTTGTGTAGTCAAAGATAAGAGGGATGCTTAGCAACGCCTTCTTTACTATAACTATATTAGGCAACCAGTGAATGTCCAAAACGATGTAGGGAAACAAAGTACAAAATGACTCGTGTAGCAGATGAATTATCAGTTTCATCTTTGGAGCATTAGGCCTAATGGGCTTATGGTGCTTGTTTGTTGTTTTCTGTCACTGTCTTTAATCTGTTTTTAAAAATTCCACTGATTCTGTATTTATAGAAACCTCTTTACTTCATTGCTCTAGATGATCTTACCAGTTAAAATATATCTGGCCCAGTGTAAGGAAGTGGTCTTACGGTACGTTCCATCTGCGTGATGTACTTTGGCTGTAAGTAATAACAAAAGGCTTCATTAGAGAGCTAATCAACTCCCTCACCTTTGAGACCTAAAGTAATCATGTATTTCAGATGCACATCTATAAGAACGAGCCTGGTAATCGCATATAGGAGAAACTGTCTTTAAGTGACGCCAGGCAAAGGCGGCAGGTGGTGTAGCCGGCTTCCTCCTGTACGGGGTTTGCCTCTTAATCCCGAGCCCCTCTTTCAATAAAGTTTTACTTTGGCTTCTTGCAGAAAAAAGGTTTCGGAAGCTGGGTAAACAGAGCCTGAGCCTGCACGAAGGGGATTAAGAGGGAGATGCAAGAGTGGAAGGGAAAATGAGGATATGACAGAGGCCACAGTGAGTTCAAACAAAATTTGGCCTGCAGAACGCAGAAGAAATCCCACTGGTGACAGGTGCCATCTTGTGGGTCATTCTGCCACTCTGCCTCCTGCCACTTTTTATAACGAGAAGAGATAAAGGAGGACTGGGTTCTTAGAGGCTTCGAATTGGAAAAGTAATTCAAAGGGATGTGAACATGGTTGGCTTCAGGGTTTGCATGATACTGTAAACATCAATACTTTGCTTGTCAGCACTCTATGCTATTTAAGAACGTTAAAGTCTGCTATAAATAGAGACTATATGCGTGTCTAGAAACATGTAATCATAAATAGTATGAATGATAATCAAATTATTTTTACTTTATAGTAATGCAAATAAAATATTCATGCATCATGTAGGCCTAGGAAAGGTTACAGCCTGCAAACTGTGCTAATTAAAATATAATAGTACCAAGGAGTATATGTAAGAGTTACTAATGTCCATATTTTCCCTCTTTCCTTTAAGATCTTATCTTTAATGAATACATAAAAATGCAATGGTTAGCTGGTACTTTAGCTCTGTGTTTTTTCAGGAAATTTACTTTGAACGACTGTGTAAAAATAATCACAGTATCTACTAAGCCAAAATCAAATATACTATGATAAAGTATATATAATTTTTTTAAAGGAAAAGATAGTATTTCAGCTGTGAGCCTGAATTCCATCAAAAAATTAGAACATCATTAATTCTTAAAGGTTTCACAATTTAAAAGAGAAAAAATTAAAACAATATTTATGTCAAACACAATGGCAAATTTCAGTATTATTTTTACACCAAATTTGAGGGTCAAATTTTTCAGGAATAGAACTTGGCTTTACAAATTACTGATTTTAAGTACTGTCAGACAAAAAAGGCAAACTTGGAATTAGCCTTAATTTCCTTTTCCCATGTTCATAGTCATGTCCAAAATATGTTGCACTTTCATGGATACTTATGAAAGAAAACTGCATTAGGATGAATGAACAGTAAGGAAAGCAATCTTTAATCTGATGCATACAAAAGTTTTAAACATGCTGCGTAGTAAGTATTTGTGTAGTATTTATGCCAAAAGTCAAATAAGGAATATAATCTTATCTGGGTAGGGAACAGCAGCAGTGCCATCCGAAAGCGCCCATCACAGCTATAGGTGAGCTCTTGTTAAGAATTTGTAAGGAGAAAGCAAATCCATGAAAATGTCAAGTAAACTTGACTGATTAATGCATTTGAAAAGAATTCTTATTCCTTTGCAAGCATTCCATCATTATGAGGAATATGAAGATCATCGAATGCATTATTCTGTCCCCACGATTCGCTTATCCCCAGTTGTGAATCAGTGCATGAGACTTGACTGTGAATGGCTGGAGTCAATGGCCGTATTGTGCATGGGCATAATTCGTGGTGATGGAAAGCGAGCTCAATCTTCGTATTATTTAGTCACCTAAACTTAGGAAGTTGCATAAATGCGGTTGTGCTTGAAGCTTGCTCAGCGAAACTCTTCCTTCATGTAAAAAAAATTATGTATATGTATTCAGACGCTTAAGGGCAGTGAAAAACTTTTGGATGTGCATTTCGCTCAGTTATTCGTGAACTTAAAAAATTATTTGTAATAAAACTTCTGAACGGTTAATTATGACATTTTAATGGGGAAAGCTTGAATTCTTTCACAGGGTTATGAAAACAAATTAATGTTAAATATGACATTTTCCTTTGGATTTATGACATATCCCCTGGCCCCTCCCTCACCCCACACAATGCGTACAAAAGGAGGTATTAACAGAAAAACAGATGTTGTGTGTTCTGTTATGAACAAGCTTTGTGATCTCATCCCAAGGTTTTATCCAAGCTTGAACCATCTGGCTTTGAGCTGGGGAAAAGCATGTCAGCTCTCCCCCAGAATTTCAGTGTCAGGGAGAAGGGGCAGAGTGCCTGCGCTCAATGCCAGGCCCCCTTTCCTCCCCTCCACAACCCTGCTAGAAAGACAGGAGTCAGGTACTGAAAAGCATACCAGGCATTTTTAAACACAACCCTGACATTTCCTCAGCATTTCCATAGCTAAGGCTTCCCTCCTCCCCATCCCCCTACCCCCTCTTTCAATCAAATAAGGCACCCGCTCTCTCATGCCTAGTGCAAAGAAGGAAAGGGAGGAGGGGGGGGGAAAAGTTGGCAATTTAATTCAAACAAAAGAAGCTTGAAATCTATAAGCACAGCAACTCCGAGGCTTCTGGCAAATAGAATTCTAATTAGTATGCTGCTATTTTTCTTTTAGACAGATGAGGGATGCCCCCTATTGACTCTAGCAGGCAGGCTGGTTGGAGGAAAAAAAAAAAAAAGAAAAAAAAAGAAAAAAAAAAAAAAAAAGAGGGGGGCAGGTGGGGGCTAGCCAGCAAACACTGCAGATTGCAAATTATATCGCAAACCCTGCCAAGTCCCAGCTCTTGGCATCAGATTTTTAATGACACCCTGGAAAAGGGAAAAAGAAGCCCTCAGCTAAGGGATAAAAATGAGGGGTTTTACACTGTGATAAGTCTTTGCTTAAAACCCAAATGGCCAAGCACACATTAGGGTTTTAAAATATTCATAGATAGAAGTGAAAATGAGGATATGAGGATGTACATTTGTTGCTTGGTCAATTGACAACTCATTCTGCATATTAATAAAAGGGATGATCTAATTTTAAAGGGACAGTCTGTCTTTTTTAACCATGACTTTTTGAGTATTATGAAGCTGAGGGCAAAACATCACAGAGGAGGCCAGCGATGACACAGAATGTTGTTTTCTTTTGATGTAGACCTGCTACTAACTACTACTTTGCTCAGGAATTCTGGGGTCTCTAAAAATACGATACCCTTCTTGTGTAGTCTCTCTGATGTATGGCTGCTGAACACTTTGATTTTTTTTTCCTCTTTTTTTTTTTTTTTGCAGTGCATGAGGCCCTTCACAGTTGTAGGATTTTATCCACAAACAGTCAGACCATCACAGAGATGGAAGCCATTTCTTTTAATAATTAGGCCACCTTCTGTTCCAGAGAACTGCTTTTGGCATGCCTACCTCGAAATAATGTTTTTTTTTAATATCACAGTATATCTCCTCCCCCCCAATACTATACAGTAAGTGTTCACAACAGTCTGAGTTATATTAATATTACATACACTATCTTAGTTCAACTAACAGAAATCTCTTTGACCAAAGCTTTAAAAAAATAAATCCAAGCCCATGCATTTCAAGTACTTCTGTTCAAGATTCACTTGGGGGTTAATTTTTTAAAAAATCCACTTTGATTTCTTTACACCTGAAAATCCTAGCCACAATTAATGCCATGAATGTGTGTGTCTACCCTGAGTCATGGTTAGGCAGTTAAATACCAAAGGAACTCTGCCTGCTAATAATTAAAAATGCAAAACTGAACTCAAAATTATTTGCATTTACAAAACTGTAGGCACTACAAAGGGAGACTGTGTTGATACCAGTCTCAAAAGTCACAGCTAATATTAATTATCTTTAAATACACACCCGTATACAAATGAAGGATTAACTCAGATCATGCAGCTAGCACTATTTCTAACGCAGGGCTTTAGACTTTCCGTAGATTTTTATGATATCCTTTAGGCTGCGGACCTACAAAAATGAGGCTTCCATGATCATTTGCTCCACCTGTCAGTCCCCTCCTAGTATTGTTGCTTTTTTCAACCCAATTTGACAGAAGGGCAGAAATGTCAGTGAAAATTAAGTTCTTGTAAGTTTGGTGAAAATCGGTAGAGGAGAGAAACCCAAATGAGTGGCCCCACCGAGGGGAAGGTGGGCAGGACTCGGCCCTTCCACGCTCGCCTTGGGAACAGCTGGCGGCTGCAGCATCTCCTTGTACTTCCTGAGCAGAGCGTATGGTGAGGATATAGATGAGGAGCAAGGGCTAAAGGACAGAAATCTGTAGGAAACTGGGCTCGCGGAAGAATTTAGATGTGTCGTTTTTAGGAAGAGCGCTAGCTTACGTTTTCACACATCTAGCCTTCTTTTCAGAGCAGTAATTGTTTTGGCTTTGTAAGGAAAAATTGATGCTGTTATTAAGAGAGTCTGCTAATCATCGTAAAAAAAAAAAAGTGTTACCCCTATAACAAGATTATAGTGTTACTAAATGTGTCCTCAAAGTTTATATTTAAAGACACAAAGGTGGTAAGTTCCTGAAGTAGGGTGTTTCATTATGTGGATCCCGTTAAAATTAGAAAGTTTGTGTGATTTGAAAAGTGACTCCACCGTAGTGCGAATGACACAAAGAAACCTGTGTTAGCTTAACACTACCTGTGTTCTCCTATTGAGTTGTTTTTTAAAGAATAGGAACTGAAGCACAAGCTATTGAAGGGAAAGGGTGCAGTAGGACAAACCGGAACGGTGTTTCTCAGCAGACTGATAAATTAGTCTCGGTGCAGAAGACAGTGACGCTGTTTGCATTTATTCCTGGAAGGGAGAAGAAAACCAGTCCATAAAGTTCCCATTGATCTATCAGAAACTTCCCAGGCTGACCTCTTGGTGGGAGCTAACTGCAATACCTCTCTGGTAGTTATGGCTATAAGTCAATGGGAACCATTATTGATGTTATGAGAGCATATGGTATAATCAGACAGGGTAACATATAATGTACAAAAATAGATCCTAAGTAAAAATATGGTGGGGTCTAGCTGAAGTAATTGGAACGCCATCGACTTCAAGGGGAACAGGATCAAGTCCTTCATACGATTCTTATATTTACGTGATATTTTGTTTGCATGGCAGTTTGAGAAGGAAGCTTGAGAGATCTTGAAAAATTATCACCTATGTTTCTGGCATGTTGTTGATATACACAGAAACAGAACTTGTTAAAAAAAACTTAAGCGTTTGGCTTAATTGTATCTACTGATACTGAGTTCCACAGGCGAATTAGGTATGCTTAAAAGAGGGGGGAGGGGAGAAAAATGTTTTTTCTTTTGGCAGTTGCTCCAATATTAACTGTACGTATCTACTTAGCAGAGTTATAAGTCAAAGCGCTAAGCTCAAGTGTAAGCTTGAACTGCATTTGTTGAACACTAGGCATCCAATTAATAGATAAATTAGACTACAAAAAATGATCTGTATGAAAGGAGAAGTTGAAATGGCTGTGTAACGCATTCTGTGTTTTATGATCCAGCCCTGCGGGAAGAAGAAAAGCTAAAGTTTGAAGGCATCAGGGGAGCTGCAGGTGAGAGTACCAAGTATTGTTCTCAGATGGTTCAGAACTGTTGTAGGAAGAGTCAATGCCCTATCAATTAGTAAAAATTGCAATTATCTCTTTCAGTAAACGTTTTTGGTGGAAAAGAATTTTCTCCTCCTTTTCTCATGGGCCAGTTATATTCAGTTCGCAGGGGAAGGAAGATGACAAGTAATTCTAGTACCCAGTGGCTTAAAGGAGTTCAAATGACCACTAAAGTCATATTAACTTGTCAGATTGACCAGTATTTTCTGCCACTGAAACAGTAGAATGGATGGCTGGAGACAATAAAATTGTTTCAATTATATGCATTAAGCATCTTCACGAAGAAGTGAAAATGCAGAAAGCAAAGAGGAAAGGATCTAGGAGATGTGCTCAACAATGACAAGAATTTCACTGGGACTCATTTGAGTGAATACCCCATTACAGAGATATAATATCTACTGAAGGTGCAGGCAGCAAATTTGTACTTGAACACCCCAACATTACAGCAGCAAGACCTTACTCTTAAATATTAATGGCAGACTAGAAAAAGAAAGGCCAATATTCTGAAAAATATTTCAGGGACCTTGATCATGTCACTAGCCTTTAATATAGGGCAAAACAAATGCTCACGCTGTCTGAGAGTTGCCAGGCTCCGCATTTCCTAGGATTTCCTACTTGGGAGAGGTGTTTTGCTCCCAACATGTACAGATAAAAACTTCAGTGCCCAGCAAAGGGCAGTTATATAGATGAGAGGCAGTTATAACTCTCAGCTGCATATTGTAAACCTCTGATGCCCTCTAAGAGCCTTAGCAAATGACTTTTTCAAGTTTTGTTATCTAATGTAGAAGTTGGTAGACAACCATGCTTTTTCCTGTATGTTCATATAATGTGGAATGAACAAGACCAACCTCTCGGATGAGTAGGACGGCATTAAATTAGCAGCAAAAAATATCAGTACTAAAAATTAGTTGTCCAGCTGTAAAGGTGTTGCAGGATGTGATACAATGCAATTAAAAGCATAGCTGATTTTTTAAAAGAAATATTCTGCTCAAAACCAGCTGTGATGCTTTCTTTAAATTAGGAAAGAGTTATTGCTGAGGGGTGGGTTAGTTACAGAAAGTGGGGCGATACAGGTATGAGAGGTTAGAACAGAGGGGTGGAATAGGGTTGTTTGTAATGAAACTCTCATGCTAAAGATTTAAATACTTATTAATGACTAGATACCCAGCCTTCCTTTACTGCTGTGTGCTTATACAAATAGTTCCATTGATTTTGTCGAGAGAGATGGTTTTCTTTAAGGTGGTGAATTTAATCCTACATGTGCATAGAAAATATACAGGATCACATTCTGCCATCCTCCTCACAGTAAGCATTTCTATAGTTTGCATGCTATGGGCATAATCTCAGTGGGAACAGGCATGAAGGGAGGAATCACTGATTGTAGAGGTCGATGAATCTAGGGCTAAAGGGGTAAAGCCACCTCTTTTTTGTACGCTGTGATGAATGACGTTATATAAAAAAAAAAAAAGCAGGAGCTCTGCCTCTTGCAAACTAAATACCTAAAGCCAAGCTCCAAAGAAAAGTAATATGGGTATCAACTCACGTGCCCTGAAAAATATTGCTTGAATAAAATCCCCAAATTGGCGTTGGCTCTTGAATATCTGTCAGCCCAAAGCTAGAAGAAAAGTGTCTCCTTTGTTTTCCAGAGTTTATGACTTTTCTTTACTCACTCACTGGAATGCATTAGAAGAACATAATCGAAAAAGTTTCAACTGGCAAAAGTGAACGTGAAATATATATTTTCAGAGGATAAAAATGTTATGAGCATCTACATACAACTGGCAGAGGGTTTGATATGGTAAGAAAATGGTCACCTATGACCCTGCTCAGATTCAGTTTGACTTTTCACTTACTTAAAACAACATTTCTTTTTATATGCCAGGTTATATATTTTAGTCAGTGAAATGTTTGGTTTATTTAAAAAATATAAAAGTGTAGTCGGTCTCTCCATCCAATTTTTTTAGAGAACCTACTCCAGTCAGTGTGTTGCTCCTCTGCAACCAATAAATCCAGCAGTAAATTATGTATGATTTAAACACACAGATTTATATTTATGCTTACAATGTCAGTATAATTTTACAGTCAAGATACAGTACATATACTCTGCTGTAAGCACCAGCTTGATATAGTAAACTCAAAAGAGCACATTAGGGGTTAGCAGTTAGAGCTGAAAGTGAAAATCAAGAAACAGCAGTAGTACCGCTTTTGTCTTCAGCATGCTCTTCAAGATGTGAGATGCTCCAGTGGGTGGGAGACCTATGCACCACCCCCCCAATTCTGGGGATAACCCCAGCAGATATGCTTTACAATTACCTTTTCTTAAAATGCCAATTAACCCTTTCAGGGTTTTGAGGCATACTGTGAGCAAGCAGGAGACGGGCACTCATTTATCCCTCATATTGAACATCATAACCAATTATAAGGGGATTGGGGTGGGAGGAACAGGTCTTATGCTACTGTAGACGTATCTGGAGCGCTTCCTGGGTTTATCCTTGTGGTTTTTAACATTTAGGAGGGTCTGTGGATTTCTTTTAAAATAAGAATACACCAAAAGTACAAAAATGAAAATAAATGAATACAAACCTCCAGATAAGGAGACCACTTTATTGAATGAAATAGAAAAAAAGGCTTTAATTCTCTTTAGCAATACTGTTCATGCTTGTTAAATCTTATTGGCTCACAAGGCACCGACAGTTTTAATTTTATCAAAATGTTCTAGTGTTTATGCTCAGAAAAAGTAGCCACTGGTGTAAATCAAGCCTTAACTCTATCAAAGTAATTAATACCAGGCCACTGGGAGAGTGAAATTTCATAATAAAAATAACCCAAAATATTAAGGTTCTTATGGGAAATAGAATAGTACTAGGATGAACTAGAATGAAACATTGCTAGAATAAATCTAGAATGGCATTAATTAACCTGAAGATTAACTTAGCGCATTTAAATATGTTTTGCTACTTGGAATCTGATCATTCAAACCTCATGTGAAGATTGACTCTTCCATGGGGTCCCACCTGGGTAAGTGTTATTCAACATGAGTCAAGGTTAGAGAAGTAGTCACGTTGGTTGGTAGCCGGTCACATTTTGCCAATGTACCCAGTGGGGCTTTTTTTTTTGCTTGTGTTTGACCGGATCTTTGATTTGTAAATTGTCGGACTACTTTGAAAAATCAAGTTATTTATCTTGCCATTTACATGGGAAAGGTGAGAAGAGAAGGTAAAGGTGCTAAATCTGCTAAGTGGGTTTTTGGTACATAAGTAGGTAACACTTAAAAAATTTCTGGTAGCTCCCATTAATCTGTATCCGTAGCCTCTCTGTGTCCCACACCTTCAGGGGTCAGCGGAAAGAGGAAGATGCTGATGTTTCTGACCACAAACACTTCCATCCTCTGATTCAGAGTAAAATGCTTCTCAGAAGCTGTGATTGCTAATAACTGAGTTTAGGCTGCTTCTTTTACTAAGGAAGAGTTGATGCATAGGAAACTATGAGACTGGTTGCAAGCTTTTAAGTAAAAGCTGGATTGTGACAACTTCTGTCTAGCTGGAACAGAAAGAATATGGGAAGATGTAGACTTGTGTGTCTGTACATTGGCAGGCTCACCTCCCCGAAACAACAATTCCCAGGACTCCCATTAAGACAGGATGGGTATCACCCTTACCAGAGGATGCAGCTGTGCTCAGGTCTGTGATTTCTCCACACATTTGCCTCTGAGCAGGGGGAATTTGGCTGAAGTAAATGACACTACATAAGGTATAAATTGGACTTGGACCAGTGAAAGGAAGATGGCAATTAGGTTGATTTTTTTGATTAAAATAACTTAATTCAGCTCAATTTCAGAATATTTGCTTGTCTTTGTAGAGGTGCAATGTTCAGTTTGTCTTTGGTATTGGATCAAGCCCTCAGATGAGATAGGGACACATTTTCCTTCCGTTCTCAGAAGGCTCAAGGTTGAGCACTACCAAACAAATAATATTAAAGCAATGCTCTGTTCTACACTAAATGTTTTAGCCAAAGTTAAGTTTTCAAGGTAGATTCTTAAATTATTTGTTATGCAAGTGCAAACTGTTGGTGGTGCATTGAAAGGAAAATTTCCATTATAAAGTTTTTGCAATCAGCAATCATCAGGTACTTGACAATGAATGAGAACCAACATTTGCTTTGTGAGACTTTGAACATACTGAAAAGGTAAAATGATTATGCCACCTTCCCCATTATTAAGTGCATGCATCTCCTGTTTAGAGTATACGACAAAATAGCCATGATAAAACCAAAGGCTATCTTTGTGGCACACGCATTTTAAGAAGCACAGCACCTACTTAAGTGGAGATATGCAAGCATTTAGCCATTTTAAAAAGCAGATTATGTGTGTCCTTTATACACACATACACACACATATTTATATATGGTGGGGCAGGTAAATTTTTATAAACATAGGTATGCCAACCTTGAACTGCATGTGGGAGTGTTTACTGCACATATTAGACATATATCTTTAAAATAAAATGTATGCTTTGGAGCCAAGACAAAAGCAAGTACCTTTGCTTTATTGAAGTCCCTGCCTTTACCTGCCGTGCAAGAGAGTGAAGGAGAATGGTATGGATTTCATACAGAAAAGAGAAAGTGCTATTAAAGTCCTGACAAAAGGAAGGAAGCAGTGTCTATCACTAACTCCTTTCTAGACATCCAGATGTAACACAGCATCAGAACTCTGGGTGATCATACATGCTACCTATGGTGCAATAGTGAGGTATAGCAGGGTAAAAGAAGTATAGTTTTAGCAGCCCCTGACAGTGTAGGTAGAGAAACAGGGGTCTATTATAAGGATTTCCCATGGAGACACGTGCCAGTCAAGGGGAGAAAAGAACCTCTGAAGGTCATCACCAAGGAAAATTACATACTATACTTTTTCTGGCATCCAAGTTCGATCACAATGCTCAAGAAAATAGTAGGAAGATACAGGTACTGTGCACAAGCACATACACATATATGCATTGGTTTGCTGCGTACTACATAATAATATTGGGGTTTTTCAACACCTGGGGTTATAATGGATTCTCTGTGGACAGGCAGAGCAGAGGAAGATGAGATGTTTGGGTCATGTCTTGCAGAGAGAGGGTGAGAGCCTGAAGATGGTGATTCTGAAAGATTGAATAACACAAACATAATTATAGGGTGGGAGGGTTGCTGTAGCGTTGTTGAAACATTACTGATGGGCATACTTGCAGGTTAACCAGACAATGAAGAGAGTTAGGCAACACTTACCACTGTGCTATTAGCAGTGTTACACCATCTAATTGATACCTTTACATTGTTGTGTTAGACTGTGCTTCAAATTCAAAGTTTTTAGCTAGTTTTCCATCTGTATTTTTATTTCCTAGTTCTATAAAATATTACTCAGAGACTATGTTTTGTATTTTTCACATAATGCTTTTGTGCATGATATTGAGCTGGGAATTTATTTCCAAATTATTTGGCTTTTTAATCTGATTGTGTTTAATTGCCTTAATTGTTCTTGAAATTATTGTGCCCCATACAGAGAAGTCTATGTAAAAAATTAGTAGGATCACCCTTAACTCCTAAAATATACAAAAAGCACTAGGCTATAACACTGACCGTGTCATAAGTTCTGTGTCTGTTCAGGCTGCCTATATCCTCTCTAATGATTCCAATTTTTAAACAGTTAGCAAAATACAATTATCTACTTGTTAAAATAAACAGCCTTCAACGGGAGGAAACATAAAAGGGCTACTGAATTCATACATATTTTCAAAACATAAAATGTGTGTAATAAAGCCACTTTAAACAAAATACATCAACATATTCCATAAATTATTTTCTCACTCTCAGCATTCTCTCCCCTCCATCCTGATAGCAGTCATAGGTAGTAACTAATCTGGAAGGAAAAGTTGAGGAGAACAGAGGGGAAGAGAAAGGTACAGTTTTCCTTCTTGGCTTGAAAAAGCTTTGTACAGTGTTAATGAAAGACTGTTTCTTCTGGGGAAGAAATGCTAATGTGAAATTTTCTCTTTCTCTCAGCACAATCATACATTAGAGATATTTGTAGCAGTGGAGATGCAGACTGCAATAGGTGGATGGATATTTACCCAAGAAAATTTGAGCCATGCCCTTTCATTTTCAGAGAGCCGCTACCTAATCTCAGTGTAGCATCAAGACAAAGGACACCTCATTCCATTTGCGCCTGCCCTGCAAAAAAAAGAAGGGGGGGGAGAGAATAAAAAACCCACAACCCTTTGTGAATGCTATTAGAATAATGGTCTGGGGGAAAAAAAAAAAAAGATAAAATACAAATTTCACTCCGATCTGGGTTGGATTACTTCCCCATGCCCCTGCCTTTATTGAGCGATTTGGAGTTTCATTAGAATTCAGAATTCCTGCAGAAAGAAAAACCACAGTGGCATGGACTTCTCTTTCAAGGGGATTGCAGGCTGACCCATCAAAATGAAAAGGCTCAATGTTTTGCTGACAGGTCCCTGAGCAGGCCTGAGTGACAGCTTCATTTCAGCACTTCTCAGATGAGATTTGAATTGGGGGGTGGAGGAGGTAGTAGGAGAGAGACTTTGTTCCCTAAAAAGTGTCAGTGTCAAACTCTGCAGTTCAAGTTCTAGTGTCTGAGGTACAAAACCAAGTCAGAAATCATCTTAGACTTGCCTGCTTCCCAATTCATTATTAATGTCTCTCTAATATTAGTACGTATGAAGCTTCATTTAAATCTTAGAGTTCATGTCGAGTGTACGTTGTTCCTTTTATTGGAAATAAAAAAAAAGTAAGAGGAGATGGATTAAAGTACAGTGAACTGCTGTATAATGTTTGCATGAAAGATTATGTAGTGGCATTTTTCTGTTGCGATAATCAAAACATCAGCGACAGCCTGATCCTACCTCCTCCGTAGGAGCAAATTTCTTCTTATAAATTGAACTAGGTCTTTCTGCCTACAAAAATGTGCAGAAAAAAATACCTGAAGTTGTTCTCAGTTTAGTTTAAAGTTCAAAAAGCAGCTTTGTGTGTACTTCATGGTATCGCAAATGAGCAACTTTTTATTGTTTATCTTAATAGAAAAAATGGGGAAAACTTGCAAACCTGTCCCTGCCATACAGGCAAGGGGAACCAGAGAAGCGTCTTAACCTGTTCTCATAATGGAAGTGAAACTCATTCATTTCCTACTTGTTCCATTGCTAAAGGTTGATTGGATATGTGCAGGGATGTTAGCAAATTTTTTTCCTAAAAGTTTATTTCATTTTCCAGGTATCAGTTATTGGTATTCACAGCTCTTATCCATTACCTTTCTTTTCCTCCTTGTGCATAATGTGTTCTTTAGTGTAAGTACAAAATTCACCTGATTCAGTTTGCTTTTAGGAGCCATCACAAACAGAGGGACAGAAAAAAGTTAACCTAATTTTTAAAGATGAATATTAGAAAATTAGGTCTGAAAATACAGATCTTCAAAGTAACATTTATCCTTATAACTTAGTCCTATACCTTATGATGTCACCCTGTCAGTAACTGTCACACAACAAGATACTATTCCATAGCACAAATCTGTGCTTGACATTCAGATCCTTTTCCTATCCTATATATAAAGAATTTTCAAAAAGAAAAGTAGAAGTTTGAACAAAACCCCAGAATATTTCCATAAGAAATGTGGGCAACTCTGCACTTTTGGCACAGTTAGATATGACTATAAACCGTATTTTATGTATTGTATTCACCTTGGAACAAATTCTACTCTCATTTATATTGATGGAAAGCTGTAGTAACTTCAGCAAAGCTACAGGTTTTACCATGTAGGTAGAAAAGGAGTTTTGAGCTCTCTGAGAGAAGTATATTAAGCTTTAATTCTTATGTGAATGTGATGAACAGTGCTGTGTTACTGTGCTTGTACTGTAAGTGTTTCTATTGAATGCAACAGCCAATACTGACATAAAATCCATGTAAATGGTCAGAGTGCATGTTAGGACCATCCCGAGGAAGCTTCATCTCGTAAACTTTCGCTAATTGTTCATGGTTTGCTTTTCTTTAAAGAAGCACGTGCATTTAGAAAAGGGAGAGTGAAGACACTAAAACAGAACCCCCCCTAAAGCTTCACTTACATCTTGTCCTACTTCTACATTTTAAGAAAACTTGCTATTTTTAGGTTCTATGCATTATTGAGTGCAGAGCAAAAAATTCACTTTGCTCAAAACAAGCCTCCTTGTGTAAAAGGTACATGTCTCTTACGGAGCAGGAAATGATAGTTCCCTCTGATCCCAGGGAAGCCCTGCATTATATTACTTATGGTTTCACAATGTGCTTTTTCAGTCAAGTTTTTGTGTCTTGTGAAGATCATGGGCCAATTTCAGGTCTGAAGCCAAAAGACCTAGAAGCCTTTGTACTTATCCTAGAGAAGAATTTGGCTCTGGACATTTAAAAGGATCAAATCAGCAACAGCATGGTTTTGAGATTAAATATGAAAAATTGTTCCAACATAAAGGCACAAATTTCTCCTGTTAAAATCAACAGGTGAATTCAACTGACTGTAATAGCAGTAGGAGAGAAAGGGCTTATTTCAAAAATTACTTAAAATATAAAATAATATATTGCAGTTTTCGAGACTCTAACATACTTCTCAAGCATTGGGAGTTGAAACAGGATACTAAGAACAATAAGGCGAATACTTAGAGAAACACAGAGTTAGAGGAGGAATATACTATACTGCAATTTAAGACAAACAGATCATGTCCAATTAGGGTGAGTATGTATGCTTAATGGATAAATGTGATATTTGGATATTGTAGAGCCAAACCGGACAAAATATTAGTAAATTGCACTGAGAAGAAACCCTGTGCTGATTGAATTGTTTGACTTTCCTGTCTTTTGCACAACTTCAAAAAAAGTACAAATACCATGTATGAGCAGCCACGTAAACTAAAGCCTGTGAGTTGTGATTTGCGGGGATTCAGCCTGTGGGTCGGTGGCGGAGCTGTGAGTTGAACCTGCTGCCAGTCCAGGGCGCTGTCAAAAATTGCCGGTTGTTCAAACTGTACTGAGAAACTTGTGGTCTGTTGACTTTTTTTTTTGCTCCCTTACTTATAACTTCTAGCAGACCTTCCCAGCTTTTATGTGCTGTGTTTTGTGCTGCCTGAGCTAATGAGGAAGGGAGGGCACGAGAGGACTTGACAGTGCATGTCCCATGCCTAAACATCCCCCCGTTCTTTTTTCCACTCTCCCCTCCAAACTTCTGCCCTTCTTCCACATGCTCATTGAAACTAGTTTGGGTAAATCTCATGTGCTAAAGTGGAGTTTGGAGCAATAAGGTGGGCAAAGTTGAAGGAGATACCTGCAAGCTGTGCTCCTGACTCGTCCTCTTCATGAATATCAGGTCACAGAGGTAGCCGCAGTGAGACAACAGATCAGTCCCGTGTTCGAGCCAGGCTAGATCTGTTCTGCTTTACTGCTTTATGTAGTCTCCCCAGTTTCAGTGGGGATGCCATTCTGAGGAAGGTAAGTCAGGCTTAAAAATGTGTGTGTGGAAAAAAAAAAAAAAAATGCTGTAACGCCATTGTAATGTACTAGTCGGTTTATTTTTAGACCAAGCTAGCTGTACAGCGGCAAGAGAATGTATTGCTTTTTTGTATCGTTATTGCTTCCTCATTTTCCCAGTATCAAATCTCATATCTTTCCCCAAATCTGATTTGGTTTTTGAATTCTGAATTTAACATGCTGTGCTTTTACCAGTGAGATTGTAGACGTAAAATCTGTCAAAAGAAAGGTGGGTCTTTTGTGGGATTTTTGAGGGTTGGAGATACTTAAACAGTTCAGGTGTTACAAATATTACATGAAGAGCTTCCAGAAAAGCGCAGAAAGGAGGAGAGGCTGTTGTAGAGGAGTTGCTTAACTGGTTTCCTTAGAGAAAGGTAGTTTTGTAATTATGAAAGTTAAAAACAGCAGCATGTTGTTAAACACCTTGCATAAAGACATTTAGCTAGATGCTGATTCTCCATATGAATAAGCTGTGCAGGTATTTAGGCCCCAACATCAGCTCAACATATAAGCAGGCACACTTTACTTTAAGTATGGGCTTAAGTTCTTCATTAAATACAGATGTTTTCCTGAAACAGAGCTATTAAAAGTACTGAACTTCTAGGTTCTTGTGCAACTGTCCTCATCTGACATCCTGACCCATCTCATGCTTTTCTTGCAGCGCTTTCAGCAAGCTGGCTAGGAGCTATCATCTCATGTTGGCATCTCCGAGTGTCATGTAATCCAAGAACAAAAATCTAGATCCAGTTTTACCATGTCATCAATTTTGCTGGCACTCCATTGTTCATAAAGCACCAAAATGCAACTCTTGCTTTCAAACTCTTTTGCTGAGTTCAATGTGATAATGAATGTGAAGGGTTTGCATGGAGGAGGCAAAACTTTTTTCTTTTTCCCCCCTTTTTTCTTCTCCAGGTTCACACCAGATAGGCATTTTTTACAGCCTGAAAGGGGATGTTTTCTTTTGTTAATAGCTTACAATCAGATGAAAGGACTCATCACTCTATTTTAGTGCTCCACCACATGGCGTGTATCTTTTATAAATTACAGGCTGGCGTTGTGTGCACTGGGGGAGAGAAAGGTTGGTTTTCTTGCTGTGAGCCATCCTGCCTAATTGTCGTATGCAAATAAAAGCAATTATAAGGCTTTTAGGGTGAAGGGATGACAGCTGAGTTTGGCAGTTGAAGAGGCCTCACCCACCTTGTTGTCATAGCAACAGGGAGGAAAAGGACAAAATGGTGTGTATACAGTGGAAACATTTATTTTGGTTAAAGAATTAAAAATACATATACCACTGTTATCATGAAACATCAATATGTGTAATGAATGGGTTTGTTTAAAACATTACAGAAATTAAACTGTATTTATTCCTTGGCCCTTTAAATGATCCTTGTCATCTAACTACCATTTACAAACCATCACTTGTGATTTTATCTGCTACTTTTAAAGTTATGAACAGATCATAACAATCCATTCAATAATTAGGAGATTACAAGTTTCTGTGTTTTAGCACATCTATTTCAATGTTACGAGACCCAGAGCTGCATGAAGGAGAGGGACATTCAGTGGTGTGTCCGTGAAGGGGAAACAGTGAAAAAATAATAACCTATTAGCAGTCCATAAAGTTCAATATAAAATATGTTTGTGCTAAAGTGTTAAACAAGTAGAACAAATAGCGTGCTAGTAGCATACAAAATTAAAACGAGTCACAAATGGATATTTTCTATGGCAATTTATTTCACAATTACTCTTGTGGAAGCTTTCATGAATTAAATATGAGTTCTATCTTGAAATTAGGTGTTATAAGGCTAAATTACAAGAGGCAGCCAGTAATTGAGGTGGCTGAAACACGGGGTCTAGTGAACTAATCTCTTGCCGTGTCACGTGGCTGTCCTCTCGCCAATGGGAAACCTCCCCATCACAAAAACAGAGGCAGCTGAGAAAAATTGATTTCTCATCTGAGCCATATTTGATAGCTTTTGAAATCGAAAATTGAAATTAACTAACCTAAGCCCCGTCGTAACAAAAGAGCAAATTAAATATGCAACATGGCTTCCTATTGGCAGCAAGAGGGCCTGCCAAGGTAAATTTGTAAATAGAGTTTAAGATGCAATCCTGGCCCCCCCTCCTTTTTCCTTTCTCTCAGTGTAAAAGTATAAGTCTGCAGTGGCTTTATAAATTATTTATACCAAAAAAAAAAATCATCAGCGGCAAATGGCCACTGTGGTTAAGGTCTTCCATGGAGAAAATCATTACATTAGAAGAGCTCACTGAATGAAGCGGGATTAAAATCATCCACAGTCATCCTTGAGTTTGGAATAAACTATACATGAAGAGACTATGTTTTCTTCTAAAGAAAAGTTTTATGAATGGAAGTTTACAAAAACAGCAGCAAAAAAAATCCCCCAAATCAGATAATTTAGACTTTACAGATAGCTAGGGCTCAAATACACATTTTCATTCTTTCTTTTCATTAACCCCAAACAATAATGGCATAATGGCTTTTTGAGCTTGGTGGAGTATCCACATGCTTGCCTTTTGTCCTGCTTTTACGCATCCTAACATGTTACAAAGGATTCTGACAGTGAATGCTAATAATTCAAAAGGTGCTTCTGCAGAGCTGTGGATTTACAGTGGGATTCCCTGAAATGAAGGCAGCCAACAAAATCAGTGATGCCATGCTCTAAATACTGTTTTCTGTCCTTTTAAAAGGAGGGAAAAAAAGGGTAGAAAGATCGACAGCCAAGACATCAGCCTTCAGCATTCCTCTCTTACAAGGTTTCTGCTTTTCTCTGCCCAGATTTGCATGGGAAAACAAATGATTTAATTCCAATACTTGAGTAGAAACATGTATAAAAAATATAGAGCCAGATCCCTGTCTGCATAAATCAGGATAGCTTCTTTAACTTCAGAGGATTTATGCTGCTCTACATCATCTGAAGATCTATCTCATGAAATTGTTCCACTTTCCTGCCGAAGCTGTTCCGATCTGAACTGTATAAAATCTAGTGACAACTGTAATGGAGGATATTACACTTAGCCTGTCTGTCATCCCAGGGATCTTGTAAAATCATTTTCTGTTCTAATTTATTACTTTTAGTGTCAATCAGCTGCCGACAAGCTGAGTAACATCATTAGGCATTGAGTTCATCTACTCAGCACTTTTTAAATGCAGTTTAAGTAGTTGTCTCATTATGTGTAGTAGGACGGAAAGTCAAGGTTCAAGGAGTTTTCCTTTTTGGCAGAGATATTGTTGAAATCTGTACTATTATCTTTGAAGGAAAAAACCCACAAGAAAATAGGTCTTTTTTAAGGATTAGAAAGAATGAAAAGAAGGCAGTAAAATGCAGTAAAACTCACTGTAGAAACTTCGGTTCTGATTTCCCACTGCTTTACTTTGTATTTACCTCAGATGCGTGAGTTGAAAGGTGTGAGGATGGAGTGAGGCAGTGATGAATCAGGGATTTTGTATAATGTGGAGCTGATGGCTTCCAGCCATGAACTAATAAGTGGTTGGGGTTCATCTCCTAACTGAGAGCCTGATATTGCTGTGCAGAGAATATAATGGATGGAAATAAACCGTGCACCAATCCTGTAATAGAAAACATTGATTTCCCCAGCCCCAAATAGAGTATGATTTTATTTAACACTATTACACATCAGAAATAACTCCACAGCACTGGATGTGGCGAGGTAAGAGTGAAACTAATGCAAATTTGCTTGGAATAATTTTCAGAGTTGTTTTTAAAATAAAAACGTGTGTATCAAAAATGTCAGGGCAGACAACAAAAGCCTGCCATCTTCATCCCCTACTAGAAACCTGAAGGCTTGACTCTGGGCTAGATCCTGAAAAGGGGCCTCGTGGCTATCCCTCAGAAGCTCCCTCATCCCTCGGCTACTTCCCAGCAGTGGTTCATGTCAGAAGATAGCGCTCCCGTGTCAGTCTTCATGTTTCTGCTTCATTTGAATATGGTTCTTCTGGCCATGTCCAGATAATAAACCATTTGTCTTAGGAAGCCCCAAAACTGCCGAGATGTACTGATTCAAGGACAGCTAAGAGTGGTGGTCCTTTCTGGGAAGCTCCAGCTAATGGGTGCAGCAAGAAGCTGAAGAGAGGAAATATGGTCCCGGGCTAGGTGGTGACCATGTGATTTTCTCTCTGTAACAGGCAGGATATGGCCATTTTCATCCCCGTTTCTCATATAGTTCCCCGCTGTGTGATTAGGGAGACAAAGTAATCATCCTACTGCAGTGGAATGGATTTTACCAAAATTTAGAAGGGGAGGCTAATTGGAGCCTGGAACAACTGGTGGAAGGAGGTCAGAAGGGGACAACTTTTCTAGTGTGAATGACTATTTAGGATGCTGCTATCTTATTTCCTTATATTCCAGGGGAAGAAGAGCAAATATAGTTAAGTCATATAGAAATAACATATAGAAATGGTACTGCACGTTTTCTGGAGGATGCTGAGGATATACTCCTTTGATGGAGCAGTAGAAAATATCTTATCAGTGGTTTATCATATTCATGCTGAATTGATGATTTCATCAGAGAAGCTGAGGCTTAGTTACATTAACTATCTTAGTGTGGCTGAAGCTTTTTCTAAAAGCATTTTGTTTATTTTGTAAATAAAAATAAATATGAAAGTTTCTTACCAGTCCTACCTAAAACTTTTGGAACACAATCATTCCTAATTAATAATGGTATAAAATGTGTGTGGTATAATGTTCCTGTTAAACATAAGCAAAGACGGTAATATGAAAAAGCAAACGTTGATAAGCATTCCCAGTTCACATAAAATTATTATTGGTTTAAAGCCCAGGCCCCCTCCCCTCAATGAACTGCTTTGTATGACATTCTGTACATTTTAGATATAGTTACCAAAGCTAGCAGCTTTCATGGTATCCATCCAACAGGATATTGTAATCAGAGTGCCAGTAATTCTGGGAAGCATCAAAAAAATGTTTCAGAGGATGTTTAGTCAGAAGAAAATCACAGCAGAGGCAAATCTGAACCGTTCGAGCAAAAGGAAAATTTCCTGCAGAACTGTAGAACAAATTCTACAAATAATTGCACCTACTGGGCAAGTTAGATAAGGATGCAGTACACATTTTAAAATAGTAATCTTGAAACGGCATATGTAGCTGTAGAGTGCATATGGGTGCATCTTGCTATAAGTGGTATCTTTGTACTACACGTGAATTGCTCATTTTGAGTTTACCTTTAAAGATAATCATTTTTTTCTTATTAGATCAATCATTGGAATGAAGAGAATATTAATATATTGCAACAGATACGTTATAAAAGGGTATCACTTTCTGCATCTGGGAGTGTAATTCTCTTAATAGCCACAAATCCTACAGGGACCCCAATATTCAGATTGGTCTAGATTGTATTGTAAACTCCTAAATCAGGCTTCAAACCAGAACATATTTAAAGACATTTAATGTGAATAATTTGGCTTATACATGTATATCAAGGCAAGCAAATGAGAATGGGGGGGTCCTCAATTTTTCAACTCAGTTGCTTCAAATTGAGTCATAGCTTTGTGCTTTATATAGCAACAAGGCCCTGATTAAGCACTTAAGCATGTGCTTAAGGTTAAGCATGTGATTAAGTGCTTTGCTGACCCTAGGGCTTAAGTACCCTGTAAAGCATTGGAAAAATGAATAAATCAAATTTAGGTCAAATCCAGCCCTGTGCTACATACCTATGGTAATAGCAAAGCAGAAGGTAGGAAGCTTTGCTTTCAGAGGCTCGAAACAGCAGGGCAGGATTACAGCCTGACATTCCGGGGAGCGCTGGGGAGGGGGAGCAAGCGCCTGTGACAGCCCCTGCTCCGGGAGGGCACGATCTGCCAGCCGGAGGCCTCGGCCAGGTCCTCAGCTGGCTGTCACACACGCTTCAGCCTGCAGCAAGCAGGAGCCTGCGGCAAGCACTGCTGCTTTTCAAAGAGCAGAATTTATACGGGTGCCCGGTGGTGGGGCTGCGTGGCCTGCCCCAACGGGGTGGCCCTCGTCCTGCAAGGATGGCCGCTCCTCTCTCTCTCTCCGTTTTCTTCCTCACCTTACACCCTGGGAGGGAAACGCTACAGGAGTTGGCCTTTGCTTTTGGGATAAGCATCGGGGACATCTTGCATAGCCCCATGTAGAATTTGGATGCCCAGTTTAGAGTTGGTGCTGGAAGATCTCCATGTGGATCCCTGCCCATGGGACAGCCCCACCTGCCACAGGGATGCACCAAACCGGGCTGTTTTCGTGTCTGCTTGCAGCCAAGGTTGTGCTTAGATGGTTAATGATGAGAAATAGGAACATTTGGGAAACAGGAACTGTAATGATGGACAAAAAAGGAAGGTGTTTTCTGTGGATGAGTGTTCCCAGAAGTATTGAATATTGTTCTGTTGCTGCCTAGATTTCTGTGATCTGGAAGCTGGCACTGAAAACTTTCATGAAAAAAGATTTTTTTTTTTTTTTTTTTTTTTTGTGTGTGTGTCTTTGTTATTGCCTTGGTCAAAAGCAGCCACTGCAGAGATGTGCTTAAAAAAAATTGTGAATTGCATAAAACCTGCTTTGGTAGTTGTATCATTCACTGTGCTGGAGAAGGGTAAAGCAAAGAGTGAGCTATAAAGGATCACAAAGATGAGGATAAGGTGAAGTTTCAAGGGACACAGAGCAAATGTGCATCCTTGGGGGGGGAAATCTAAAAAAATGCATAGGATTCCTACTAAGAGTGGTATTGTACCACTTAAAACATTTTCATTTTCTTTCCTTTCTTATTCCCCTCTAAATCCTGACTTCTCTCTGGAAAGGAAAAAAAAGTCTTTCAAACTCACGGACTTCCGCGAACTGGAAAAGAGGAACACATCATCTGCTGTCACTGCAGACTTATCCTCTACAGTACCACCTACAGTGGAAGTCTAGCTGCAGGCTAGAGCTATACAATATCACAGAGAGAGATTAAGCATTACATTTATTGTGGTTGCTGGAAGGCGATATTATTGCTGTTTCAGTGGAGAGATTTATAGCAATGCTTAATGAATGCTACTAGTTTTGTTATCAGTTGGTAACCGTACACATGTTGTGCATGTAGAAATATTACATTAAGTCTTTATAAAAACCTTGGAAAAGTTGGATATTAGTGTTTGTGGCAAATCTGGCAGCATAATGAAAGTATGTTAGTATAATGGCATGGTATTGTTAGGTTGGGCATATGCTTTTGGACAGAATACAGGCAAAATTAGCTTTATCGGTTTTAGGCATTTTCCAAATGAAGAAATTCTTTGTGATCTATCCTTAAGAATGTGCAGATTGTTACAGTTATCAGTCTCAGTCTATTTATGAAAATATCATAGGTCAGAAACAGTTCAGAAACGAAATGCAAATTAAAAAAAATACAAAGCTTTTAATGATATTTTCCATTTTAGCTCTATTTGAATCATAGCTATATGTGAGTCATCAGCAAAATAGGAACTATTAAGATGGATCACAAAGATGTGAAACTTAAGAGTTTCTGGAAAAAAAAATTCAAATTTTGTTGTAATCATGCTGGTCTACTGACATCTACTCCCAGTTTTAATGTACTAGACAGCCCTAATGAGAAATTGAAAGGTAGCAGTCTGTGCAGAGAATTGACTTTTCCCTTCCCCAGAATCTTTAGAATCTTTACTTAGAAGCTCTAAAGACTGAGCATCCTAGAAAAACTGCAAGAAAAATCTTATTTGAATTCTTTTAGCTATAACATTTATTTTGTGCTCTGACTGGGTGCATTAATATATTATCATGCATAGAGAGCTGTATGGTAAATATATATCTACATTGAGCTGAAGTGAAATTTTCATTAACACTGATCACAGGCAAATTATTAGGCTTAGAAGCAGCTCTTTATGTCGCAGTGCAACATATCTAAGTTCATGACTGGTATCAAGAGTCATTCACTTGAACGCTTGTAGGTGCAGCTTTTTTTCCTTCAGGAAGGGAGATTTATTACAAGATCCTGCTATTGAAACCTCAGTCAAGATTAGGCGTAAAGACAACAGAGCACAGAATAGGTAAATAGCGCCTGTGGTACTCGCCATCAAAGGTTGCGATAGAGTATTCTCAGATGGAACAGACAGGTCTGATATTGCATATTAGTGGAGTTAAAGTATATGAGGTATTGAAAATATTCATGCCTCTGCAATGATGGGGAGAAGGCGGAAGCTTTTGGCTTGGATGTTTTAGATAATTAAGAGCAACAAAAGATTATGTTGGAAGCAGATTTGCTGCAGATAGATAGTATATTCTTGCTAGAGAAATGGGATATCTAGTCTAGTGGTCTGATGGCCCTTTTTCTTTTCTTTTTTAAAAGGAAAGAGCACTTCTATCTTTTAACTGCATTGTAGTACGCATAATCAGACTCATGGCAGGTAATGAAATGACTTTTCTTCCTCTAATAATATTCTGTTCCAGAATTTATCAGAATTTTGCAACAGTACTCGCAGTCTGAGTTAACTATTACATAAATATATTCTAAAATTTGGGTAAAAGAAACCTACTGAATCATGGAATTATTAAAGAGAATTTGAGTATGTAAATTAATTTGACAAGTGTTGAATAAAAGCATCTCATTTTATTGAACTTCCATCACCTTTTTCTAAATGGTAGTGAAGTGGTAATTAAAAAGGGCTAATTATATATTATTTTAAAGTGTACATTTGTTCTTAATTTTCAAATTAATTTGCTGATGTGCATGCTTTACTCTTTCTGTCTGCAGTTTATTGCATAAACTCTCTGCTCTGACTGAGCTTTGAGGGGTAAAAGACTGGGGCTAGATGGTGGAGCCATCTGAGAACAGGGATTATAAAAACCGCTTCCGTAAATTTTTGACTTACCTTTCTATTCACATTTTATTTTCTTTCTTGGCACTGTTCATAGCTACATCCCAGAGCAATGTTTTCTAGCTGTGGTTTGTGGACCTTTGTTGGTCTGTGGGGCCATGCTATGCAGTTGTTGCACAAATTGTACAGGTCCCCAGGCATAATGTGATCTCACAGTGAAAGCATTAGTGCCTCTCTCCAGGTAGAGGACACAAAGCACTGGAGATATCCTGTAGAATAGGAAAAATCCTTCTTTTGCCAAAACCTGCATGGAATTCTCCAAGAAATGTTGAGGACTGGAAGTTATCCACTGGGCAAAAACATGGAAACACAGTATAGACTCAGAAACATGATGGTCTTCAGAAACATGATGGTCTTCAGAAACATGATGGTCTTCAGAAACATGATGGTCTTCTGTTTGCTTTAAAAATAAAACAGTGAAAATGAACTAAAATCCCAAGCTGAAAGTCTGCAGGGTCTCCTGCACCTATAGATGACTGCAAAGTCTCCTATGCTGAGAGGAGCATAGCAGACTGCTGAAGGAGTAGTTTTACTCTGCTCTACGTTCAAGCTAGTATAAGCTAAGATGCTTCATAGAGGTCTGTGCGAGGTCTGCACGCAGTCTGAGTGATGAAGGCCATGACATCATACACCTGTTGGTAACTGTCATCACTCACAGCTACTCCATCTTGAACTATGTTGCAGACCTGCCCTTAGAGGAGTTCATGTGAGTGGCCGTTATTGACCTATTAATGTAAGCATTGCCAAATGTTTTCCTAATAAAAATCTTGGAAAATGCCGTCACTCCCTCATGCCCATTTCAGACTTAGGTTCTGGTAAGGATATGCTAAGTAGACAGGAAGAAAAGTTAGATGTAATTTTTAAGTTGCAGCTAAGAATATGTAGTCTAGCTCTTTACATGATCAGCTGTTTATGCACAGATAGGAAATTTTGGTATATTTTAGAAATAAATTGATACTGGACAATGTACTTTTTAACATTTTACACCATCTATACATAGCAAATGCAGAGACATCTTTTCAATTACTAAAGATGCAAATTGTTTTTCTAAATAATAAAATATTTAAGGTTGGAATTCATCTTCTTAATTAAAATTTTCCCAAGGCATGTAAGATTACTGTGGCATGGAGAGATTTGCTGATACTTGTGTAATGTGTTTTTTATAATGCTGATGGTGACTGACAAAGTCGGTTATATGCCACTCTTGAGTTGTCTGTTATGAATATTTTTCTATCAGTGACGAGAAGAGCAGCAGTAACTATTGCAGTTGATGAGCCACAATAAATAGCAGCAAATGCATTCTAACCTCTGACTCTGTGACAAACAGCATGGGTACTATCTGCAGCTCTGGTTTTAATTTCAATGGCATCAAAGGGAAACTCAAAAGCTTCAGAAAATAACTCTGGCACCATGGCTCAGATAAAATAAAATGCTTACCCACAGACATAAATTACCATGGGAATAAAAAGACTACACCAAAATTACATAGTTTCGTAATGCTCTTAAATCAAAGTCTAGAGGACAGTGAGCACAGCTCACAAATTGCAACAGTCACACTACTTGATGAGTGGCTTTTTTTGGCACTAACTAACCTAACAGGTTTCTTCAAGAAGTGGTACTTGATGGCATATACTCAGACTGCGTGGGGAAATTCAGCGGGACTACACTCCCATTTCATGAAAATTAATTCCCAGCACACATTAGAAAATGTATTTTTACAGTTCTGACTGCAGCATTGCACTGCACGAACAGGTGTTCCTGTAAACGTGAGACTTTGTTGGACTTTCTTTGCCACTGAACTCATTGAATTTGAAGCTGCATGTAATTACTTTAAGGCATAGTAAATCCCGCTCACCTTACTAGTGATGGCTCTCCAAGGGCTACTGCCTTTGCAGTCAAAGCCAAGAGAACATTGCAACGAGCTGCAACGTCCTGGGAAAAGCATTCTGTAGGAGAAGACACTCATCCTAGACTAATTCCAGTTTGAGTGTTCACTAGATGGTGTAGACTAGATGACCACATAAATCCTCCTGAACTCAACTATGGAAACTGTTTTAATTCTTTCCTAATCCCTGCCCATGCATTCTTGCTGCAGCAGCATAGCCGCCTTCACTAGAGTTACTGATACTCTTACCTGGAAGTTACTCACCCCTTAACATTCCTTATTCTCACCTCAATTTATGGGAGTTTTTTGTCTAGTTTAGGGGGCTTGACAAGCTGGACTGGCTATAAGTGAGAAATCCAGTTCTGCTTCTCTTTGAGTGATGGAGAAACAGGCTACATCACTGGAATTGTGAATAGTCTTCCACTACCTTCCCATGATTCTCCCTGTGCCTAGAAAGGCAGAGGTCGTCTACAGATTTCTGGGAAAAAAGATCCTAGAGACTTACTATACCTCTAAGGAGCCATAGATGTGCCTCTAGTTCTGCTGACATGCATAAGAACTCAGTGCAAGGATAGAGGCAGTAATTTGGGTATGCCCACAGTGTTTTCGCTTCTGGGATGGACTATATATTGGCATTCAGACCAAGCAGTGATCACCAAGATGGTCAGCACAATTCAGACCACACTTTTCCATGCACTGAAGGAAAGAGGAAGAAAAAACCTTCTGACTATATTATCCTGAATTAATACATAATGATACACGTTAATGAACCATTTTGACCTCTAATGAAATCACTTCTTCATTACTGCAAAAGGAATGGGGCCACTTCCACTCTCTGTATCCCATTTGTGGTACCTGTACTCGGCCCTGGTCAGGCTGCACCGCGAATCCTGTGTTCAGTTTTGGGCCCCTCACTGCAAGAAGGACATTGAGGTGCTGGAGCGTGTCCAGAGAAGGGCAACGAAGCTGGTGAAGGGTCTGGAGCACAAGTCCTATGAGGAGCGGCTGAGGGAACTGGGGCTGTTTAGCCTGGAGAACAGGAGGCTGAGGGGAGACCTCATCGCGCTCTACAACTACCTGAAAGGAGGTTGTAGCGAGGTGGGGGTTGGTCTCTTCTGCCAAGTAACAAGCAATAGGACGAGAGGAAATGGCCTCAAGTTGTGCCAAGGGGAGGTTTAGACTGGACATTAGGAAAAACTTCTTTACTGAAAGAGTGGTCAGGCCTTGGAACAGGCTGCCCAGGGAAGTGGTAGAGTCACCATCCCTGGAAGTATTTAAAAGACGTGTAGATGAGGCGCTTAGGGACATGGTTTAGTGGGCATGGTGGTGTTGGGTTAACGGTTGGACTTGATGATCTTAGAGGTCTTTTCCAACCTTAATGATTCTATGATTCTATGTTTCAGCCTGGCTTCCTGTGAGAGTTTAAAATTTCAGCACAGTTCTTTATTATGTTTAAATCCCACTGACATGCAAGTAAGCTATTAGCCTATTATTGTTATTATTTGTAAGCTTGTTAATTACCCACTTAAGTTTTCAGTACATCATTTTGTGTAAAATTCCTCGGCTGAAACAAGTTGGAGCTCACTGATGCTGCAGTCTCAAGTTGAGCTACTCGAGGTTCTAAGAATCCAGTGGCTTAAAAGAGATTTTCGTTACTGCAGTCAGAAGCAACTCTGTATCTCATAGCAGGCAATCTCGTACTAGGGGATTTTAAATGCCAAATAGCTATAGACTACATAGAAATCAGTTTTCCATCTGAGTCATAAAAATAGTACTAGTTGCCAGATACACTTAAAAGGAAGTGATCAGTGAACCTGATTTTTCGGTCTCAGAAGGTTCTTTGGCAGGTTTCAGTGCAACTTCCACAGACTCAGTCTTTACACAGAGGAACAAAAACTTCATGTATTTAAGTTCATCTTGTGGGCTTCTTTTAAGAAGTAAGGAGTCCTGGTACCATTTTTTTTTATCTCAAGGGGAAAAAAAAGTCTTTTGATGTTTTTTTTCCTTCAAAAATGCATTCAAAAGAAGAATAGGGAAGGACAAGAGAGGAAAAAAATAAACCTGGCATTCTTTTCTTCAGTGAAAGAAGCGAATCCTGTTTTGACCACTGTACCTGAAACAAAGTTCCTGCTCAAAACACTGGAAAAATGGACATTTACTTTTATTTTGAACTATAGAAAAACTAGTTTCTGCTGGAAAGTTGTTGAATGCATTTACCTTTGGAAAAATACTTGTCAGAAAAGTCTGTAAGGGAAAAAAAAAGGCAACAGCCCATATCACTTCAGATTTTTGGCTAGATCCTGAGATACAGGTGGTTTTTAGAAAGCACAGATCAGATGCAGGAGTATACAAAAGCTCACCTTTGCACTGCTGTAATCTTAAAAAAGTCTCTTGTGCCAAGCTGGAAGATGGCTCTAACTTCTACCAACATCAAATAGCACCTGGACCATTCTGTCTATGCCTGCTGTTCCCCACAGGCCATCTGTGATCTGCATACCACCCTTCACAATTATTGATACAGTGAGTAATTACTTCTGATGTTAGATATAGCTCCAACTTTCCATTAAAAAGAAAAGACACAGATGAGGTATCCTCTCTGGAATTCTTAGTGCCAGAAGTAGAAATAACCTGGTGGGTCAAAGGGTGTCCAGGTTGACACATGCTGTATTCAGTCAAGAGATTTGTCCTCACTTCAGGCTCAGGACACCTTGTGTAAAAGTGCTTTTGATCTAAAAGGCTGATGAAAAGAACCTGAGTGATACGCATCTTCTGGTGTTCGTAACTTCGTGCCATGCTAGTCAGCAGCATATACCCTTCCAACGAACGAGGAAAAATCATATCTTTGTCTTTCCTAAGTAGGAGTTGCTGACTTCTTATTAATTTTCTGTCATAAACCTGATGGTTGTGTAGAAATGTTTTATGTAAATACATTTTACTGTTTTCCCTTGATTATGTATACTGACCATGCCTCTTGCTATATACTGGAGCAGGTCTTTAAGCCAATGCTGAGCTCTTGTTTTATTGCATGAGACACTACAGAGGACGCATTTTACTATTTTCTCTTGATTATGTTATACTGACCATGCCTCTTGCTGTATACTGGAGCAGGTCTTTAAGCCAATGCTGAGCTCTTGTTTTATTGCATGAGACACTACAGAGGACGCCAGGCATTATACCCATCTAAAGTATGTGACCCACACTCTCCAGAGATTTCAAACTTTACAATTAATTTGGTCTAAAGTATGTGACCCACGCTCCCCAGAGATTTCAAACTTTACAATTAATTTGTTTTCACAACAAGCGGGTGCCACAGGGGAGAACTTTTACTCCCAGTCCACATTTTGGAAGATGAAGCCCAGAGGCTGTATTTACACTGCTGTGCAGCAACAACTTGTAGATAAGGGGAAGAAAATTCTGACCATATTGGTTAGTTTTTGGAGTTTCCTCAGATCTATCTATGGGACAGTTTCTGGCTCTTTGTGGCTGCCCCAGCAGTTTCCCTCTAGTTTGCCTGCCCTGCTACGATGTTATGGTCAACAAAACCCACAGGGCTGCTAACGTGAAGTTCCCCGACTTGGTCTACCATAAAGATATATGGGATTACAGGCACTATGAAATCCAGCTGATGTGCCAGAAAGGGAAAACCTTGGCAGAGAAAGAAACTAAACACAAGGTGGTAGAGCTCATGTCCACCTTCATTCTTGAGGTCCATCAGCCCAGGTTACAGAAGGTTTGGTCAAAGAGATCAAGTGATTCCCAGGTCACACAGAACTGAAGTCTGGCAGAAGAAAGCATTTGAACCTCAGTCTCCCAAGCTTCCGACTAGCACAATAATATTTATACCCAGTAAAACCTGGTTGAATCCTACGGATTTACACCAATATGAGTAGCTAACAAAGAAACAAGCAGGATATTTCATGAAGTCTGAGTCTAATCTGTTTTGTATATGGTTGCAGAATATAGTAATGGGTTCTGAAGAAAAACTATAGAGCTGCAGATCGAAAAGAAAGTATGTAGTCTTTTGGTCAGGATATGTTTTTGTTCCTTCTTGAGTTTGCTTAGATTTTAACATAAGACTAACCTTAAGAAATCATCATACTTCTGTCATGCCAAATATTCAAGGAAGGAGGGGCTGGAATTGCTGTTGCTGTTGACTGTCACTGGAGAGGATGGTTTGATGTGTTTTGTAAATGACTGGACAGAACAGGTTCTGCTCCAGCAATCTTGGCTCTTCCAGGACAAAATCAGTCCTGATCCTTACCACCCAGAACCAAGGGGTGGGCGGGGGTCATATAGTTTGGTTTTTACTCCTTTCATTGGCAGTACAATCCATGCTGAAGACTAATCTGGGGGTATTGGTATAACAAATAAGCACGTACAGTGGCGATTACAGGTTTGCAAGTTGATGGTGAAATTTTGAACCTGTGTTTGGTAATCTAAAAATATAAAATAATTACACATAGCCCTTTTTACTCAGCTACATACCTCGTTTCCTGGTCTTATGCTGACTCCAAAGGCAGAATTCATTATCTGAGTGGTCAAAGTGCTACTCCGAGCCCGATGCTTACTTAGCAGAATAGACGTGAGTTAAAAGGAGGATGAGGGGCCATTTCTATGTGAGTTGGACTTTTATTATTTTAAAATTTAAATAAGAGTCTGAATCACCATAATATAAAGAGACCAAATTCAAACAACCATGGTTCATTCCTGTGCTTTGATTTTTATACCCATGC